>NC_142532.1:5599878-5719878 GCF_964205215.1 Stylophora pistillata
TGTCTGCGATTTGAAGAGCGTTCAGACAGTTGTTCTTATTGAGATTTTCTTCCAAGAATCGTATACACTCTTTCTGTACGAACTCTATTCCCAGATAATTGGCGACTTCCAGGACGTACTGAACATTATCTGTGGTAATGTCGACACTTCCCGAGTACACAAACCGAACCAAATTCGTAATGGCGTCTTCATCGAAACCAAGAAGTTCAACTTCGTTTGATTTTCCTTCGACCCAATCCGTTCCGAAAAGCGCTTCAAAGTACTTGCTCGATAGCGCTAATACAGCGCGATGAGCTCGTAACTTTCGATCTTTTCCGATTTTAAGAGTGACGTCGCAAAATCTTTCTTCCTTCTGCATCCAAGTAAGACCATTCCAAAGGAAAAATCCATGTGATGGATCTTTTGCAGTGTAAGGACTATCGATTCGAGCGGTTTTCATCGATGTTTTCGATTTCTTTTTCTTTTAAAGAAATCTTGCTGTTGTTTGAGCGTGTCAACTAAAAAGCGACGACGTAATTTCCATATCACGGTGGTGTAGATGTAATGAAAAATAGACGAAGTTTTGCGTGACAACCTCGAAATCACGCGATTTTACTAAAAATTTCGACACCAGTCTAACTTCCTATTCTAGCCTGGCGAGGTTACATACAAACTAACATGCCGGCGCTTTCCCATCCTTCTCCGTAAAACTTCTCAGCGACTTTTAAATTTGTACGGTTTCGGGTTTTCGAACACCGTCTCAGAATGATGAGGACACTTTCCAAAACACAGAGAACTTTCTTTTGTATTCTAGGCATTGGTTCTACTTTTTTTTCTGCCACGCTTTTTCTTACCTTAGTGTCGATGTTTCGACCGCCATTCACAGCGAATCTCGCCACGGGGGCTAACGAAAGTAAAAGGTAAGCTGGTAAGATCGCAGGGAGTTAGCTCGGCTAGTATTAGCAGAGGTTTGAGACAACAATTCCTTCCTCTGAAGGACTTAGCTCTAAGGAATCCAGTTAAACCAGACATTTAGGGAATTTTCAGTTGGTAGTCCTAAGTGATACAGGATTGCTTTGGTTTTGCTTTACGTCGCTCTGCAATTGGTTCAGAAAACTCGCGCCAATCTCTGAACCAATCAGATGCCAAATAAAAACCAATCGTGACCTGGTCACCCGCATTTTACCACTCTTGATGATTTACCAGTTTCCACTTTGAGTCCTCATTGGCAATCTTAATAAAAATGGGGAAGTCTGTCTACGAGCTAAGTGACCCCTCAGGCCAATACTTAACTCCGGTTACTGTAGCATGAAGCAACTATTTCTAGAACCCCCTGGGATGCTAATCCATCGCAGGGTTACCCCCACCTTGGTGAAGAGAGGCACTATGAGAGTAATTTAAGTGTCTTGCCCAAGAACATAACACAATGTCCCTGGCCAGGGCGCAAATCCGGACCTCTCGATTCGGAGTTGAGTGCACTAACCATGGGGCCACCCAGTTTCCACTGCAACCTTAATACTAAACTGTAACGTGTATGCACACTAACAAGGGTGGTTTGAAGAAAAGGAAGACAAATTTCTTTTCTCAACCTCCCTTTCCTAACATGCCCACATCTTTGTAGGAATTCTGTCTCTCTGCAAAAATGGCTATTATAACTAAGTGTAACAGAGAGTTTTTGAAGAGAGACTGTCATTGTATATAAGTCTTAACCCTTAAGCTCCAAGAAGTGATTAACATGTAACTTCTCCCTTTAATATCCCTCCATCATCCAGCAAACAGGTAGTGAGAATACTCAAACTTAAAATTGTTATCTTGATTAGCACAAATTCGTATAAATAAATCTCAAGAAAATGTGACGCAGCTGGAGAGGAGATTTAACAAACAGATCTTGGGAATTTTAAGAGTTACAAGACTGACTAGAAGGATTGAACATGTTATGGAGTTTAAGTGCTACTGAAACGTAATTTTCATATCCGAGATTTTTTGCAATATGATAGAGTTTGGACGTTATTTGCAAACGCGGTGTACTTTTGTTGGGCCAACTCATAGCGGAAAGTACATTTTTAACCATTCGAAGTTGACCGGCTGAGATCAAAATTGGTGGCCATCTTGGTGCAGCCAAAACAACCCTGTGATGTCACTGGTTGTGTACTTCTGTGAAAGAAGGGTAAAAGCATGGAGTGTGGCTTGCATGTTGGGAAGCCGAAAAAGAGGATTTCGGGCAAGATGCCAACCTCGTCTTCTTCATCGGCGGCAATATCGGCATCTTGGCTATCTGCGAGAGGTTCGCCTGGTTAGGGAGCAAAATTCCCGACTGATACCGAGAACGAATCTCTACCAGTCTATTAAGTTAATCGGCAACTGACAAGATCCACAAGATTAGGATCGAAACCGCGGTCTTGCCGGACCATCTACAGAAAATGTCGAAAGACATTATAACGGCAGATGGGTTACTAAATGCCCCGGGCCAAAGCAATGCCATTCAGAGAATGAAGAAAACATGGAAGCCTCATACAACACCGCCACTGAAGATGATCTACCTGGCAAGTCTGAGGATAACGAACAAATGCCTCTGTACCAAATGCCTAGCAGAACATGCCCAGAATCCCTACAATATAGAGCGAGGGCCAAAATAAGAGCAGACGAAGGGCTAACGCTCGAAACGTCAGCTTTTGTAATCATTACAGTGGCCAATTTACCATTTCAACTTTGTTGATATATCCAAAATAAGAGCAGACGAGGATTTCAAAAATGAGATAAAGCAAATCCTTAACAATGCGGAGCAAGAAACAGTAAAGGCAATCATCTGCCTCTATGAACGTGAAATCGGTCGTTTTAATACCGAAATAAAGAAAAGAAAACGAGCCAAAACGGCTGGAACACTGAACACTAAGAACTGTAGTACGATCGAATCAGCGCGCGTGGCGCAAGCTGAAAGCAATCAAGACAACTTAATGATCAAGACAGTCAAAAAAATAGTTGTACATCTACAAAGGCGAACGATTCGAAAAAGACGCAATCCCTGATGTGCGTACTCAGTGCCACACATAAAGCAAATTCTCATGAAAAACTGGCATTTAATAGAAACACAACCACTACTCAGCGAACTATACAAAAATCTGCCGCTCGTATCTTACAAAAGAGGGCGTTCGCTCAAAGACATACTCGTGAGGGCTAAACTTTGAATAGGCTACTCTAAACACACGCTGGGGAGTCGTGTAGGCCTGTCAACCCCATTTTACGCCACCATCTTCCTCTTCGCTACTGGAGACAACTTCGCTTCGTTCAAAAGAAGATTCACTTGACAAAACTTCAATATCTGCCATCTCCTTCGCCCACGAATACAAACAAACAGTGAGTGAAATAAACCAGGCTATCGGAGTGAACACAACCAGTGACGTCATCAATCCATTTTGCTCAGTACCAGAGCCCGGACATGGTTTTGTGTAAAATTTTTGAATTGAATGGTTAAAAAAGATATTTTTCGCTTCTTTTTGGCCAAAGCAAATTATCTCATGATGATCACCATATTCAAAACTACAGGTTAGAGCAAAAATTTCAGATACGAAAATTTCGTTTCAGTAGCACTTTAATGTAGTATAATTGTATTGTGTTCTGATCTTTTGGTGTTTTTTAGTTACGAGCTCCATTTTCCAAGTGACCTTGAGGATCTCAAGTCATTAGCCAGTCTATTAAAGCAATACAGACAAGAAAATTTTGGTTATGTGGTTCTGCTGTTCTGTAGTGCGTATTTATACAAGCAGACATTTGCTATCCCTGGGTCTGTTTTTATGGTAGGTATTCATAATGGAATAACAGAATAAATAGAAAGTTTAAGGAGAAGTAAAGGGATTATTAAAAGAAATGAATTATGTCAGTATACCTAGGTATGAACTGATAAATACATGAAAAGATGAATGAAGAATTAAAATTAAATTGGAATATTTTGCTGTTAATAATATACATGAAAAAATTTCTCAGTTCTGATTGGTTAATATGAATGCAGTTTTCAGTTAATTCAGTGCAGAAGAGAGTTAATTCAGTGCAAAGAAAGAAACAAACCAGACATTCTGATTGGTCAGAATGATTGGTCAATATCAATGTCAAGGTCAATGTCACTTGCAGGGTTTGAATAAATTATTTTTGCACGTGATGCACGCGCTTTTCATCTGTGTAGTTATGAGAAGCTACCCTGTATTTTTTTATGTATATTATTAATAGATAATCACATGATTTTCTCATGCAATTTGGAATAAATAAACACTTGTAAATTTTTTCAAAAACCACAAATTGCACTCGCCCTTCGGGCTCATGCAATTTTGTTAGTCTTTGAAAAAATTTACTCGTGCTAATTTATTCCAAATTGCACTCAAAGTAATGTGATTACCTATACAAAAAAAAAAAAGATAGCAAAATGAAAATCATAATGAAAATATTAAAAAGGCTACTTGAAAAATTTCAAAGAAGCTTTGTCGAAAGATATTGGATCATTTTGGTGATACCGGGGGTAAGACTGTTTTTGTCAATAGTGCAAAACCTTTTTTTTGTAAATAATAGTTAGTGTAATATTGATGAAAAAGAAAACAAAATAGTGAGGTTGGTAGACATGGTAAAGATTCATTAAAACAAACTGCAGATGACCAGCTTGGAAATTTTTGACTTTATTAAATTAAGGTGTGACCAGAAAGAAATTTCTTGTGACAAAATCAATAACATTTTCAACAAGGTGATGCGAGGAAAGAAAAATATCAATTATGGGGATAATATTGGACCCTCTAAGAGTGACCAGCATCTAATTTCTCTTTACAATATCACCCCTGAATCACACATTAAGGTCAGGAGAATAAAGCAAATGATCACCAACTGAAGAATAAATCTTCAAGTTGATTGTTACTCAAACTCTTGTCATCAGCACCTTGGGAAATGTGTAGAGAATGGTATGGAGAATATGCACACTGATGTTAGGGTGTCAAGGGTTAATTTTACTTATCCTTGATTCTATGCAATCTTTTTCCAGAATTTGTTAGCTGGTGCAATATTTGGTATGTGGGCTGGATTTCCTTTGGTTTGCATCTTGACTGGATGTGGAGCCACGTTTTGTTATCTTTTATCTAAAGCATTCGGTAAAGTGCTTTTACTTCAGTATTTTCCAGACAAGATCCAGGCCTTGCAGGACAAGGTGAGAAAGGACAGACGCTTACATTATGTCACCATCAATGATGTTTTTCTTTTTATCATAAAAAAAAATAGATTCCATGTTGCTGTGGGTCTGTACAGTTACATGTGTGTTAGAAATCACAGAAGAAGTCAAAATCAAGAACATAGGTGACATATGTATCTGGCTGTGCTTTGTATGCCACTTTTTTGTTCTTGCCAAATTTTGACTTCATCTGTTAATTTTATTGAAAAGGCACCCACTAGTAATGTCATTTGAAGCTAATTCCATGTATAAGTTAGAGCAATCTGACTTTTCAAATTCATTTCTTGTATTTTTCAGGTCAAAGAGAACCTTGATAGTCTGTTTTTCTTTTTATTATTCTTGAGACTGTTTCCTATGTCTCCCAACTGGTTCTTAAACATGTCATCCCCAGTTTTGGAAGTACCTATCACACATTTCTTTTTCTCAGTTGTAATTGGTAAGATTTACGTGACTTGCTGGTTATGTTTAATTTGATTTGTTATGAAAATTTTTCAGGTTAAATTGATGAAAAGTCAAAATCAAAAATTATTAATAAAATTATTTTTTCTTTTTTACCTTTGTAGGCCTGATGCCATACAATTTTATATGCTGCCAGACTGGTTGCATTTTGTCACAGTTGACATCTCTAGATGAACTCTTTACTTTTAATGTTGTCATTAAGCTATGTGGCATAGCTGTTATGGCATTATTACCTGGTTTAATTGTCAAGAAACTTCACAAAACTAAAAAGTCCCATTTAGATTGACTACTCTAAGATTGCTATGAATATTTCAAAAAAAATATGTAGGAATTTTGTATGAGTGGATATGAAAATGCATATGCAAAACTTTGAATTTTTTGTATTATTTATGAAGGGGGAATCAAAACTCTAGTCAATGTTTATAAGAGTTCGAGATCAATGAATTATTTATAAAATTAATATTACAATAGTTATTGAGACTCATTTAATGGGAAGTAGAAAATGTATTTTATGAGAAAAAAATTAAATTATATTGCTGCAGATCCTCGATTTCATGTGAAAAAAAAGACATGTAATGTCACAGAAGAACCATTTACGTGTTGCTTTTTTTCACTCTGCAGTCCATTTTCCTTTTTTAAAGTTTGAAATTTACATATAAATTGTGTACTTGTAATTATGTTAAAAATTACACATGTCACCTAAGATACAATGAATATATGAAGTTCATATATTTTGAACTGCGGTATTAAATATGTATGATGCACAATCCTTCGCAGTAGATAGCGCTATTTATGCAATAGTGAAAATCAGACCTGAAAAAAATCAGGCCTGTACGGGATTCAAACCACTGACCTCTGCGATACTAGTGCAGCGCTCTACCAATTGAGCTAACAAGCCAACTGGGAGCAGGCCGTTAAGTTGATGTCACCTAACTTTGAAAGGCATTTGTGGTGATTTGTCATTTATCTTAGTCAGTAAATTACATTTGTTGAAACAATATTAATTAAAGGGTCTTTTTTTGCACAAATGGTTTGTTTACATTTACTACGATAAACTGAATCATACACTTATTTTGATTGGTTCTTACACATGATATCTTGGATGGCAGATGCATAAATGATGTCAAAATTAACAACATTCTGCCTTTCTATCATATAAAACAAATAAATCCCTTGTTGCTGTGGGTCTGTACAGTAAAAGATCATAGAAGACTTCAAAAATGTAGTAAGAACAACAGTGACAGTCACCCAGCTGTGCCCCATGTGCCACTTTTCTGTTCTTACCATGTTGTTCTGTTACTGAACTGGTGCACCATAGCATGGAATCTGTTTGTCAAAAGTCATAGAAACATATAGGACAGTGAATCAGTAAATGAATGAATGGCTGAATGAACGAGGTAAAGGATAAAATTAATGAATGAGCAAATAGATTAAAGTGAAACAAATCTTACTGGTATTTTTGATCAATAGAACTCTTGCGTAACCTGCACAAGAGATACTAGAAAAGAAATAATAATAAGATAATAATAATAATAATAATAATCACAAAAAATTTACAAAAATCATGTTAAAAGGCTTAAAATGTCTGATAAAAATCTAAGAAAAGCTATTGGATACACGCTTCGGTTAGTAAAGATGATGACAACAACAATAATAATCATAATAATTCGGTTCTCTATGATCAGACTCGTATCAGACCCAAACTAACTTTGATAACAAAAACAACCTACATATAAAAATCGCGAAAGCAACTACTAGTTCGTATTGAAAGAATTTCAGAAAACGTGCATCGAAATTATCCTCGTAAGAGTAAATTACATTAAAAAAGTATATGAGAAGGGAAGTGACACTCACTCTAAAAAACTGTAAAAACAAATTTTAAAAATGTCTAGCCTGTGTTTGCCATAGCATTGTCAGTTAAAAAATCTGTATCGAATGTCTCAAATGTTCTTCTCTTCTTTCTTATACCTCTTAAGCATAAGAGGGCGCATCGTAAGAGCGCAAAGGAAATTTTGGCTCTAATCCAGGGCATAGTGGTAGAGTATGTTTCACATTTCTTAATGGATATGAGTTCAACTAAGCGTTTATGGTAAATTTTGCATTCAGTGCCCATCCCTCCGGTGGTACTAAAGATCAGGGGCGTAAAGGATCCTTGCTCTATTTCTAATACTCTACTGGCATACTTTCATTTCTTCTCATTTTCGTGCTGTTTGAAGACTTGCTCAGATGTCTTCTCACGATAGGAGTCAGCGTAAGGGTGGAATACCCGGACATCAAAGTATGCAGACTTCTGTCGCTCCCAGAATCCTCTGGCTAGAATATCAAGACGAGCATCTTGGGAAGTATTGGCTCCATTATTCAAAATTTCTCCCGTAACCTGTTGTAGGGGAGACTCGATTTCCACATCGTTACATACGGTGCTAAGCAGTGCCGCCTCCAGGTCTCTGATCTCATTGTGGCGTTGTATCACAAATCCGCCATTTCTGCAGGTCATCGCATGGTCCACGTCAGAGATGTCACCCCAGAAGCACCGGTTTGGGATGTCAGAGAATACCCAATTATATCTCAGCTTAAGGACATCTCTAAATTCTCCTTCATTGAGATCGTATCCTTGGTCTTTTAACGGGATGACAGTGAGCCAACTGGAGGAACCTCTTTCTGATGCTTGTTCTTTCACTTTGAGCGAGTTCGGTGTTAACATGTTTTTTACCCTCACTTCAAATTCTTTCAGGGCCTCACGTTTCTTAGCTATTGCCTGGAACTTTGCAGCATTGTTGTCTGCTTCATCTGGAGTGTGGTGATCTTGATGTATGATACGCTGAGTCAGCGGTCCAGTAAAAGCTACCGAGACTTCATACGCTTGAGATGCCAATTCTACAGGGTTTGCGATACCAAGTCCGCCCAAATGCACTGGGAGAGCAAGTAGGTTGCGCTCTTCTTCATTAATTTGATGATCTGTAATGGCAGGAATTAAAAAATTTGCTATAGCATTCTCAAGTGGCTCAAGTAGATCACTTATATCAGGTAGTGTTCTTAAGAAGTAGGTCCAACGATGACGCAGTCCTACAGTGAATGCAGCATAGCATGCCTGAGGTTGGGAAACGGCGAATTCCGGAAGCTTAGTAACTTGGCTAACCCAGTCTTCTACTTTGTCTCCAATGTATTCTTCTAAGAAGGCTCTAGATCCTAAAGCTGCACCAAGATGCTTGTGACCTTCAGACGTCACGTTGATTTCAGTGTCGGCAAACACTGCCTTTGCAGCACTTTCTTTCTCTGGCTTGGTGATTAGCCAGCACTTTTTGGCATTCGGAAAGTAGCCTAGTCGAGGCCCACTTTCAGAGAGCACATTCCACCACTTTCTAACCTCAAGAAGTGAACCACTTCCAGCAGCATCGTCGGAGAACCAGCATTGCTTAGTTGCACTAGAACTTGTAGTTGTGAGATGAGTGGCTGGATACTGATGGCGTACATACTCATTGCCAGTGGATCCCCTTGTGTGGTGCCCTCAACAGATTCCAATTCTTGACCACTCATAACAAAAAGCCGTGCAGGTTGTCTGTAAGTATTAATAGCGTATATTGCCATTGGAGGACATAATACTCTAATATTATGTAGTGATGCAGATCTGTTTAAGGCATTAAAGGCATTAGGGGCATCAATCAATAAGACTGCAACTGTGTCATCAGCTTCCAAGATGGTTCGCATAGCATGAATGGCGGCTTCGTTTCCACTTTTCAGTCCTGCGCATACTTGTAATGAGCCACTAGCTTCAATAACATCAGTCTTTATTACCCTTGTGACGCAGCCGTTCCCGATGATCCTGCGCAGTACCTCCCCAACACCAATTGGTCGGACTGCTCCTTCACCCTTGTCAAGAGGTATTAGACGACTTGAGAGTAACGCCTCAATGCTACTGGGGTCCACGTACTCCGTACATAGTCTTCTGGCCAACAGAGCGGCGGAGAGCATCACAAAGTCCTTTGCCAGACCTCTTGAAAGTTTTACATGATAGAATTTTCCTAAACCCGTCAGCATCAACTCCACAGAGACCTCTGGAGCCCTTGGTCCTCAGTGCAGGCTCACACACCATCTCACCATCAATTTCAAAGAATAACGTGGTTGGGACCTCTTCAATTGAACCAAAAAGTAAGGATCCAATTGGGCTTCCTGTGCATCAGGGTGTCTTTCTCTAAGTTGCCTTATGACGTCATCGCTGAGAGGAAGTATCCCTCCACCATCGTCACTACTGAGGTATCTCATGGCAGAATGAAGTTGCTCCTTCATCACAAGATTAGCAAAAACTTTAGCCTTGTTAGGTGTTACCGTTTGTTTAGAGCTTGTAAGTCGTCTCTGAATTATCCGCCCCTCACGTAGCAAAGCATCTATGTCACCTTCTTTCCACAAAGCAAGTCGTTTGGTTAAGCATTCCTGATGATCTTTTTCTTTAGACTTTCTATATGGCTTTTGGAGAGCAACAGCCATAAGCACAAAAGCTGCCTTAAGCGAGACATGTTTCCCTTCAGCGCCATTGTTCCATGTATTTATATGTTTTGTTAATTGATCGATGAAATTCTTGCCTGGTCTTCCATATGGAACGAGGAAGGTGTTCTTTCGCCATTTAGAGATTTCATTGTATGCATTATCGATTGTCGACGTTTTGACAAACAATGCTCTTCCATCGTTTGAAAGCCCCCATTCAAACAAGGAGGGCTTTTCAAAAGCTTCATAATGCGGCAAATTATCAGGTATTATGTTTGACGCGTTTTCAGTAGTAGGATCCCAGTTGCATCAATTGTTGATTGAGTCTCCTCAGAGAATTGTACGTTCGACGAATGCAGATTTGGGTCTTGAGAAAGCACATTTGCATCTGGGTTGCTTGAATTTTCGTCAGTGGCGTCTATCGAGATATCATTATTTCCAAGTATATTTGATTGCCAAATATCACCATTAGAATCCAAAGGACTTGAAATATTTGAAGAGGACGCGTTTTTCTCTAGTCGCGAAGCTTGATCCCTAAGGTTCTGACTTTTAATGGAAAGATGTTCATAACCTTTTGCATTCCAGAGGTCAGTAATTACTTCAATGTAGCCCTTTTTCCTCCCGTTCTTATTTCTTGGCGCATCACTTGAGCTAACGAGCTCCTGTGCGTTTCTTTTGCATTCCAGGAGATCTGAGTTCATTCGCTACGGTCCACTTAATATTCTTAGTTTTCCTGGGCATCTTGTTTCGAGGAGCTCAACCTCGCACGTCTTCACTATCCGGCGTCATCTCAATAACAATAATAATAATAATAATAATAATAATGGTACCTGACTTCCTTGGAAGTGTTCAGTTATCGGACATCCTTGGAACTGCTCATCTGTTGCGAAAAGTGTTGTGTCTCTGAGCTACGGGAATTTTCTGAGACTCAAACAACGTTACCCAGTGGAACACCCGACAACTATAATAATATATAATGGAGTTCAATGCTCAGTTTATTACCATTAAATTTACAAAATAACCTTTATTGAGTAACTTCATACAACCCGGAATCTAACATGAAACTGTATAAAAGGTAAAAAAAAAAATCTTGCAAGTTACAATTCTCTTTTTGAGAAAAAATATCACTAACCTAAACTACATAATTATATGGCTCTGAGTAATAAAATTATAATGTGTTGCTTAGGTAGTCTATATCTTACTTTAAGTCTCTTGACAAAGGAAATGCAAAGTCTTCAAAAGTTCAACGCATAATAATAATAATAATAATAATAATAATAATATATAGTTAATGTACATTTATTTTTTACTCCATGGCTCACAGGTTACGGTTTTCGCCCTGTGCTGCCTGATTAGAATGTAGCATTCAGTTGATTTCTCTGCGACTATAATACCTTTATTTACATTCAGCCAATGAAGTTATCTAACATTTTTTAGTGGAAATTATAGCCATTATCTTTTTTTTTTTTTTTGATGGAAGCGAAAGGCTGGAAAGAGAAAGAGATTTGTACTAAAGGGGTGAGGGACAGAAAAAAAAAAAAAGGAATAACGCGTGGGTGCGGGTGGGGGAGAGAACTTCCTGTTCCCTCCCCCCTAATGTCAACCTTAACTTCAAATTAAACGATCGTGCGCTTCTCAACGTTAACTCACCCACATGAGACGCCTTCACTGCAGGTTATGTCGCGACGTGATCACGGTTTGCATGCATGTTCGGGCATGCAACTGGTGATGCAAGAGGAATGCAATGATGAATGTAACATGACGATGGAGTGATACCGCTGTTCACTAACATATACGGCGCGTCTTTGACTTAACCCCGGCTCACTCGCTCATGTGCCCATGAGGATAGGTAGGATTAAACTGAGAGCAGGTTACTTTTGTTCTGTCTGGTCGCAGAGATTCTTGTTCAGATCCTTTGTTCCATCTTCGCAATTTTGTAGTGCCGTTATGAAGACGCTTACAGTGACTGTATCTTCTTCCCAGCCACCCCCAGGTAAGTGGTTTTATGCACAGAACCTTCGATCGAATGTATCTGTTGTTCATTTCTTCAAAGATCCTGGGAATCCTAGGAAAATTAAATTTGAAATGATCGATTTCTCTGATCTTTGGAAAAGCGATCGTAAAAATATCTTAAACGCCTTAACTTGTTTCGCTGGTTTGAAGAGAAGTTTACGTTTTGTTACAAACTTTCTTTGATTTTTTCATAGAACTCTCGAGATCGATCGATTCATAATGAATGTAGGAAATATATCCTACGGGTCGAGACATGTACAAGGAAACAACGTAAAGATATGTTGAATTCAAGTTTTTTTTTTTTTTCTTCCGCGAACAGTGATTTACCATTATTTTGACTTTCCTTAAAACTCTCGGTGGCGTTATTAGATCGACAAAAAAATGTAGTCCTCGCCTAAGAATTATCATGAGTTATTACTTGCTTCATAAAATTGTACATAGTTTGAAATGATAAGTAGTTTTAAGTTAATACATTTTTCGGAGAAAACTCGCAACTCCGCACTCTAAAAAAAAAAATAATATTCTTGTCTCAAGGAAGGGGGCACTGATTTCAATATCACCAACAGTGACATTCCATTGGTTAAAATCAATATCATTATTTACACATATATTGCATCACCTCATCAGCGCAATACTTACGGCTCCCTCCCTTCCCTTCCCAAAAATATAAAAAATCCAAAAACAAGTGAATTCTATTAGAACATAAATAGGGTGAAAGACAATGAATATGTACAAGTTTTCTTTTCTCTGGCTGTCATATTTTGTGTTCATTTAGGCACTTGGTTTAAACATGTAACTCTTTCACCCTTACAACTGATTAGCATGTTTTATCTCCTTGTCAAGAGGATACTCGATCCAACAAATAGGTGGTGAGAATTGATATATCTACAGGGTTTTCCTTTTCGGCCGGCGACCGGCGATTTTCGCCGCCTGCGAACGGCTCCGTCGCCGGCGACTAAAAGAGTCCTTGCTGTTATATAATTTAAAATATTTGAGATAAATAATAAACACTTTGTATGTTGTCTGACAATGACGTATAAGAAACGGAAATCGATAAAAAGTACATATTTCAGCAAAAAACGAAGTAGAATTTTTGCGCGTGTACTGGTACGTGACATTCAGTACAAGTTTGCGCGGTCAAGTCATGTATCACTGGCATCCCTTCAAGCTTAAAGATACGTAAATTATTCAATTTTTGCATTTCAATAAATTACTATTTGAAAGGTCGATTATCTTCTTGATTTATCCGCTTTTAACTGTTTTAGTTAAAACAGATATACTTTAACTGGGAACTACTTATTCTCACTAAGCCAAAGCATCACAAATATTATCTTGGGCCAAGTCCGAAGTAAAGTAAGTCTCAGGCGATCGTGTGGGATGCAATTAATTGCGAAATATTTTCTGTGATGTTCGTATTTTTGTTTACCTTTGATTTCTGTGTCAATATATCTTTATGTGAAATTCTTCCAGATCGATTCGAGTGTTGTTTTACATTAATATTTATAAGCAATGTGCCCGGTATTGCCAATCAACGTGCTAGAAAAGGGCTGCATTTTATCAAATACATTGTCATTTCTTGTGTTGTTAAGCCTGTTCATTTCCTTAATTTAAGCACCCAAAATGCACCAGATTGCATCTCAGAGCGCTCAAATGTTTAAAATTTCCCGGGGGGGGGGGGGGCATGCCCCCGGACCCCCCTAGCTGTTCGCGCCTTCGCCACTCAGGCTGGGCGCTACTCACCCAAATTGTCTCCGCCTGCTTCCCTTTCATCCGACTTCAACTTTCTTTGAAAAGGAAAACCCTGTATCTATCAGCTTAAAAGTATAATCCTGATATAACACCAAATTCCTTTGAATAATCTATGAGGAAATGTATAGAAACTGGTTGAGAGGATAGCTTAGTATCATATCTTGGGTAATAAAGGGTTGGTTCAGTGTTCTTTTCACACTCTTACTTATCACATGATTGTATAAAACTGATTTTTGAGAACTTTTTGTATCTTTCCTTTCATAGTAACACTTCTTACTGTTGAACACCTCAAGGACAAATGTCCTGTGACAGTAGAGTGGGGTGAAAATACTTCTCTCAGGATCTCTAAGTAAGTTGTTAAGATAAACACAGGTTTCAATAAAAAAAAAAAATTGGTATATTCAGTGGTTTTGTTAGAATAGCAGGGGTGTATAATTCTGAGGATCTGGGGGGACTTCCTCTTCCGAGCAAGGGCTGAACTTCTGGAGAAATTTCAACGGCTTAGACTCTTCCTGTTGCATTTTTGTGTACTTTGAGGTCTATTTAAATTTTTGTTTTCTTTGTTGTTCCTAAAAGTCAACCAAATAAAAGAGAATTTCAAGGTTTCTATGAGAAGTTCAGTGACTTTTGTGTGAAGGCTGCCTGTGGGTAGCTGCATCTAGCTCATTGCAAGTGTGTAGATCAGTAACTGCTCTGGGACTGCTATTGCAACCTCTAGATATATATTCATGTAACTTGAATTATTTATGTGCCTATCAATTCATGGCTTCAATCTCCCCAAACCATGAGCATTTTACTGACATCCTTGTCTGGGAATGGGATTCTTTAGGGTGAGGACTTTCAGCCAGAACTGTCAAGTCTTTTCAATGAAATAAACATGTTATGCAGGTGTTAAAAGGAGCAGAAAAATTCTACAAGAAAGTCATGGTTCAAACTGTGCCTTTCAGAAAAAAATTGACAATCAGTTCCAGCACTTGGGTGGGGCATTTGAACACAATTTTGGGCCCAGGGGTCGGGAGAAGGCAGAATTTGTACAAACTAATCTTCAAAAGTTCCAAATGTCTGGGTTGGATGTTCAAGCTTCAAAATTGCAGGGATTTCATTAGAAGCCATCAACCGGTGATTTCCAGTTGGCTACTCTCCACAATGGAGCCAGCTACTATAGCCATTCCACCTGCAAGTTTTGGGTGTTTTTTGGAAAACATTCAAATATATTTTAAAGACAGTCATTAATAAAGGTGTTTGTTTGTTAATATTTTGTCTCCTTTTTGGTTGTTGGGTGATTTTTGTAATATGTTCTAACAATTCAATCAACAACACAATAGTCCATTTTACATTCGCTCCGACGAAGGGCTAACGCTCGAAACGTCAGCTTTTGTAATTGTTACGGGGGCCAATTTACCATTTCAACTTTGTTGATATATCCAAATTAGTCCATTTTACAGTTGTGTGCTTGGTTGCCAAGCCTTTGAATGGGAGGGAGGCTAGGGTTGACCTTGTTATGATACAAACCTTGCTGCCGTTCAAATGTAAATCCCTTTGTTATCATGCTAAGTAGATACAGGTCTCTATCACAACAAGGTCACCTTCAGCCTCACTCTGAATCAAAGGCTTGGCAACTAAGTACACAACTGTAAAATGGCCTATTGGTTCACTGTGCACCTCGTTGAATGGACAGAAGAGAAAGACTGGTGAAAAATCTGCCTCAACTACTGCTGAACTGTCTCCCACATACTTATGTCCTAATATATGCCTACTTCAGTCTGAAATTAATAAAATCCCTAAAATTGATCCATACATTGCATGTTATCATGGAGTGAGTAGGAAGAGTATGGTGGCAGGGCTGTTTCATAAAGGGGTAGTTCTAAACACTTTCAAGCTCTATTGAGAAGAAATTATTTGGATATATCAACAAAGTTGAAATGGTAAATTGGCCACGGTAACGATTACAAAAGCTGACGTTTTGAGCGTTAGCCCTTTGTGTTTTGCTCCGATGAAGGGCTAACGCTCGAAATGTCAGCTTTTGTAATCGTTACGGTGGCCAATTTACCATTTCAACTTTGTTGATATATCCAAATTATTTCGTTACTCCCACTGACGCAGCCCCAAACAGTTTCTTTCGAAACTATCAGCCTTTATTCTATTGAGAAGAAGGCAGAAATTTTTGATGTGAGAAAATTAATCTAACTATACTTTATTTCACAGTGACCTTATACTGAGCAGTGATCATACAATTGCAAGATATTTGGCTCGCACGTATCCTGCCCTGGGTCTGTATGGAAAAGATGCACTTCAAGCATCAGAGGTAAGACTTGATAACCAATTATTACCTATTATCATGGTCTGAAATAAAGACCTGCTGGTCATCTATAAAACTGATGATTTACCACTGGGGCCAGAGTTTTGATCATAGTAACCAGGAGGAGATCATATATGCTATAAATAAACCAATGATTTAAAGAAATAAAACTTCTGTCTTTCTCCCTTTTTTCTTCTTTCTTATTTTTGGGTTTATACCCTAACAATTGATTGTTTATGTGTAACACATTTGAGCAAAGGCATACCCTGAACACCATATGTCCTTGAATAAGCACATGACTTACGTGCTATTCAAAATTGTTGTTAGAAAGAGACACTTAATTTAGGGGGGGGCCCTTTTTAAGAAACTACTAACCTGCACTGATTCTGCCAAAGTCAAGGCTGTAAAAGGCTATAAAAAGTGGCAATTGAAATAGTTTTTCCTTGTATCCCTACTATTTAAGAAAGTGAGGGGGGGGGGGGGCATGTGTTTGACATTATGGCCCAGTGGGTGGGCACTTATTTTGGGAGAGTGCTTACATCATCATCATCATCATCTTTATTTAAACACGGTAAAATACATCAGGCATTAACAATTTATTATAGAAGCTACAACTAACTACAAAAAACTGTGTATACTATGTATACTATGTATAAACTATGTATATTAGTCTAATTTAAAATATTTAAAATATTACTTAACTATTACAGAAGGTAAATTAAAGCCTGTTTCACATGAATGCCATGTTGGAATTAATTAACAATCGTCGGAAATTAGTCAGAGATGTTGCTTGCCTAGCAACTGAGGGAAGGCTGTTCCAGAGGACTGCACCACTATAGCCAAAGCTATTTTTATAATAGTTAGTACATGGCAAGGGAATAGCAAGCTTATTATTTTTCAGAATCGCACAAATTGTAAGAAGTAATCGCATCACTCCTCTGAATGAATTTCAAGGACAAATAACTGGGTGTGAGGCCATTTAAGGACTTATAGACCATCTCAGCCTTAAGTTTTTGACGTTGAGTTTCTAAACTGTCTCAGCCTAACAGCTGCACGGGTGCTTATTCAAGGAAATATTACACTTTCATCTTTTACCTTCAGGGAAAATTTCTTAAATCAGAGTTTTGGTAATGAGTTAATTGCTTCACCTGACTATTGATTCAGGAACTAAATGTTAACCACAACTTGTGCCCACGTGAAGAGAAAAAAAAATGTTTGCTTTGACCCTGTTTATGATTTTAAATTTAGGTAAATGCAAGCTTACATGTAGTAGAGAATTCAAACAATGACTTATCACTGAAATCAATTCATCTTTAGGTTGATCATTGGCTGGAATTTAGTGTATGTATGGAGAACCAGAAGGCCAACAGTAAGGCTCTGGAGTCCTTAAACAAGAGCCTTGCACCAGTTGCATTCCTTGTTGGACACTCTGCGACACTAGCTGACTTTGCTGTGTGGGGTGCATTAAAAGGTGTGTAAGTTCTTAGTACTTTTTATTTCAGAATCCTTTTTTCTTTTTTTTTTTTTAAAGGGCAGAATTAAAAACTGCCTCTAAATTTTTCATTTAGAATAATGTTGAGATTCAGTAAGGGCATTGTGTGTATAGGTGTTGGCACAGTGGAAGGAGTCTGGAAAGCACATACTTGATCAAAAATGGCAGAGAGACTGGTATATAATGATGGATCAATTTGGGAATGATGGCTTAATTCTGTTTCTGGGAATCACAAGAACATTGACTTTTAATACAGTTTCACAAATTCACCATACAGTCAGCAGTGTCACTTTGATTTTTCTCATCTTCTCTTCTCTATGCCCTATGTTCCCATCCCCCAGTCTTCCTCCTCACTTACATTTATTATCCCTCTTGCCTGCTCCTTTCTCTTCTTCACTCCTCTCTGAACCCTTCTACACTGTGTACTTCTCCACTCTCCATACCTTCCTACTGCCCCTCCTTCTCCCTTTTCTTCTTTATTACCCGGCCCTCTCTCCGCTACATAGTATCTGCCCCCATTTTCCCCTCCCTTACCCAGGCCCCCACCTTTACTACCTCCCTTATTTCTCTCACATTTCCCTTTCTCTTGTCTTCTTTTCCCCTTTGATGATTTTTTGGAACACTGACTGAGATAACTGTGATCCAAGCCTGCTTATGTAAATATATTGTACTTTACTTTATCACTCAAACTTTTCATGCCTTTTCAGTGAAAGGCAAAGTTGAAACCCTGATCCAGCCGGGTTGCCATTTTGAACATATTGCCCGATGGCTGACATTCTGCAGCGCCCAGCCACCATTCTGCAATGTTGCAGATAAACTACCAAGTCAGACTCATAGCGATCCTTCTCAGTTGGGTGTAAGTGTTTTCATATTGTGTAAACTTGCACACTATTGATGATAATGAGACACACCTCTCAGTGAAATATAAGCTTCTCTACTCAAAAAAAAAAAAGAATCTTTTTAGTGCACCCCTGCCCTTCATACACTCTGACAAAGGGCTTACAGTCAAAATGTCAGCTTCGAAACTCTTTACAATGGCCAATTTACAGGCTGGCTCAGTTCAGCTTCAAGTTTGTTTGTATGGGGGCCACTTAATTAGGATGTATATGTAATTAGTATAACAAAATGTATTTACAAAATATGAAATACAAAAGGAGTTCAGAAACAAATTAAAAATTGCAGTTAACACATGAAATATACAATATACAACCGCCTCCCGGTTAGCTGAATGTATAGAGCGCTGGACTGTTGTGCGGGAGGTCGAGGGTTCAAGCCCCGGCCGGACCAACACTCAGGGTCTTAAAATAATTGAGAAGAATTTGCTGCCTTCTATAACATCAAGAAATGGTTAGATATTCTAGTCTTCTCGGATAGGGACGAATAAATGGAGGTCCCGTCTCCTGCAGGGTTGGGGTAGGAGACGTTATATTCCCACACACGAGATTAGTGTGTGGTGGATGTCTTCCCCTGGGGTGGGATGGGTGGGTTTATTGGGCCCGCAATAATCGGCGCAAGCTGTTGCGGTGTCCCTGCTGGTTGGCGAAGCTAAATAAAATAAAATGAAATACACGGTACATTACAAGGTACATTATATCAGTTACATGAGGAAAGTTTGAGAAGTTTTTGAAAATTAGGTAGTAAAGTTATGTTAAAAGCAAAATTACATAAACATTCTAGTTGAGTTTTGTTTGAACCTTGGCTTTCACTTATAGTTTGTTTTTGTTACCCATATTTTAGACAAAAATGAAGTCAGAAGGCAAGTATGTCACTCTTCCTGGAGCTTCTCAGGGAAATGTTGTGACAAGATTTCCGCCTGAAGCCAGTGGGTAAGTTTTGAGTTATGTCCACTTGGTATGTTTCTTAGAGAATGTTTATTTACAAGTGAACTATTTTACTGCTTTTAGCCTGTTCTGGGCATTCAGCCAGTGAAACAAAGCGTGATAATAAATGGCCGAAAGAAGTGTGGGAGTGAAAAAAAGAGAGTTTGGTTCATATTGAGTGAGGTTGGGTAACATTCATTTGTTTGTTCCTTCTGTGACACAACCCAAACCTTCCACGCTATTTCGTTCTGCGACTGCTATCGCGCTGTTTATTCTCCCACATTGTTTGACTAACCGGTAGTGTGTATGTATTTTTGATGACTGTGAAAAACAGTGGTATTTATAGCAAAGGCCGCAAGGGCCAAGTAAATCACTGAGCTACATATACCACAGGCGTCCCAAGCTCGCGTCTCGAGGAAAAATGAAGGATTATTTCTTGAAAGCGTCACGCGCTGTTTGACGCGGTGTTAAGTTACGCGAGGAACCGTTAAGAACTTGAATGTCTTATAAAGAATAGTATGGACAACGAAATGTGGTCATTTACAACACTGAATATTCCGAATATAAACATCTTACACCTGAGATTGATAAAACTGACTCACTGCTTGTGTGTCGGTTGGGTTTTTTGGTGGTTTCCGCCGTTTTGGGCTTGCTTTGCTATCACTGTTTTTCCTGCTATCAAACGATGAAATGAACCGTATTTCTGGGCGAGAAATCAAAGTTTTAACCTCCAGAGTCAAGCACTTCTATCTATAAAGCACACTGGATTGAGTTTACAAACCAAGATTGTTCTGAAAACACGGTCGCTATAAATGTAGTATACACGTACAACTGCACCTTTCGATGTCATACGAAAATAGACTTCTAAACGTTTCCTCAGTCCTCAAAAAATTTGCATGATTATGTAAAATGCATATTTCGTTCCAGCTACCTTCATATAGGCCATGCTAAAGCTGCTTTGCTCAACCAGTATTACAAGAACATGTATGATGGCAAAATGATCATGAGGTTTGACGATACGAACCCTGCCAAGGAGAATGCTGACTTTGAGAAGGTCGGTATTAAGTACAGTGTTTAAGGACAGTGCGATATTTCCCTTTCTCATCCTTTAGTGGCCAGGAAAAATCAATTCTAGGGTCATGGGCGTGTAAACTTTTCTTAGCTCCGATCTTTTTTCGCTCCAACGAAGGGCTAACGCTCGAAACGTCAGCTTTTATAATTGTAACGGTGGCCAATTTACCATTTCAACTTTGTTGATATATTCAAATTATTTCGTTACCCCCACCGACGCAGCCCCAATCAGCTTCTTTAGAAACTATCATCCTTTAAACTTTTCTTAAATGGATAAGGATGACTACACAGTACGAGAATTTGGTGTTAGATCAAGACATCAACTTCTACCTGATAAGTTTGAGTATTCTCGTTACCTGTTTGCTGCATAAGTTCCATGTTAATTACCTCTGGGAGTTAAAGAGTTGACTTCATGAAGCATATGAAAATGGCACGTTTCAATTATTAGGGACCTCAAACACGAAGGCGCGCTATAAAACGAGCCTTAGGTCCCACCGGACCATTTATCAATCAACCGTCGTGTGATGTAGAACTCTTAGAGTCAAGTCAGCTTGAGCTACAGCTACTCCAAAGTAGAGAACAGCAGGCGCATTCCTCAAAATTGTTTTATGTCTTCATCACAATAGAAGAATTTTTGAGATTTGTATTTCCTTTCTCCAATGGAAACTGTCTTTATTTGTGGCGGTAAATTTGAGATCGAAGTAGCTTGTTCGCACGTTACCTCATTGCCACCATGCTGGTGGAAGTAAACAATAGATATCTCATTAGCTCCTTTTGTTCGTCTACCAGCATTGAAATTTGACCCGCGCACGTCAACGGTGAGTGACAAATGAGCCTAGGTTTTCCCAGGGAAGGCTTCCTTATATAGCGCGCCTTCGTGTTTAAGCAAACTGCAACGGCGACAGCAACGAGGACGCGGAAAAACAAAAGATCTAATTGGCAGAACAATAGCTCAGCACGTGCGTTTTCAAACTTTGTACATTTCTTAGCCGTGCTTTGAGAAACAACAACGTGAAATCACCAAAATTTGTGTTGTCTGTGAACGGAAACCGCGACGACAAATTAGCACTGCTTTCATACGTTGTGCTTAAATTGAGGTGTGGCGTTGTAAAAGACGGTAAACACATGCAGCCATTTTCGAAGTTATAACTAAAAATAGAAATTCATTTTCTAATCGGCGTTTTCCTTGGCGCTGCCGTCCTGACTGCTTAAGGTCCCTCTTAAATATATTTTGTTTTTGGTTAGGTCATCCTGGAAGATCTCAAAATGTTGAAGGTCAAGCCAGACATGTTCACGCACACTTCAGACCACTTTGACACAATCATGGCGTTTGCTGAGAAAATGATCAAGGAAGGAAAAGCTTACGCGGATGACACTCCTGCAGACAGAATGAAGGAAGAGAGGGAACAACGCATCAAGTCTGCCAACAGGGACAACTGTGAGTTTTGGGTTATTAAATGGAAAAATATTGTCACGCAGCAATATTAGGCCGCGACGGCAAAAAGAATGTGACTAAACAAAACATCCAATGGACAGAACAATAGCGTGCGTTTTGAAACTTTATGCATTTCATAGCCGTCCTCTGCAAAACAACAGGGAACTTAAGCAGTCACGATGGCAACGCCACGGAAGACGTCGATTAAAAAATGTGTTTCTACTTTTAGTTAGAATTTCGAAAATGGCCACATGTGTTTACTGTCTCATAGGGCGCCAGACCTCGAACTCAACATAACGCATAAAAGTAGCGTTGTGTTCCAAATGTAAATTAAAATAATTTGCCGCCGCGGTTTCGGTTCGCAGACGACGCAAATTTTGGGGATTTCACGTTGCTGTTTTGCAAAGGACGGCTAAGAAATGTACAAAGTTTTAAAATGCACGTGCTGGGCTATTGTTCTGCCAATTAGATCTATTGCTTTTCCACGTTCTCGTTGCCGTCGCCGTCGTAGTTTGCTTAAATTCCCTAACAAAGTGGAATCCCGACGGCAAATTATTTAAGATTCTATTCGGAACCTTACGCTATTAAAATACGTTATGCTGAAATTGAGGTTTGGAGCCGTAAGAGATTGCAAACGCGTGCAGCAATTCGTGAAATACTAATTAAAAATATAAATTCATTTTTTCATCGACGTCTTCCTCGGTGTTTCCGTCTTGACTGATCTGTAGGAGCGCGCTCTAACACCAATCCTTATCGCTTTCTGTCCATATCTTAACCTTAACTTTTATTTGATGTACTTACTTTTTCACTTCACAATTGCTTCCCCAGCGGTAGAGAAGAACCTCGAAGTTTGGGAAGAGATGAAGAAAGGCACACAATATGGCCAGAGATTTGCTCTGAGAGCTAAGCTTGATTACCAGTCTGAAAATGGCTGCATGAGAGATCCAACAATGTATCGTTGTAAACCGGAGGAACATGTACGAACTGGAACAAAATACAAGTATGACTGACTTTTTTTCGTTTCCAGAATTTTTCCCCACGCTATCAGTACAATATCAACTAGACAAGTGGTGAGGATAAAGACAGTTATTATATGGCTGTGTCTCACAAGGACTGGGAACTACCGAATTCACGAATTTGATTGGCTGAAATCAATATTGAAAGCGGTCTAGATTTTCCCATCTAGACCGGCATCTGGACCGGTCTAGAAAAAACAGGTTCAAAGAATATAAAAAATTGGCATATAAGACACAGCCATATAATAAACATCGTATTAACCGAGCTAGGTCGGTCTGTATGGGAGAATCTTCACCTCGGTCGCTGGTACAGACCGAACGCAGTGAGGTCTGTCAGTGGCGACCCCGGTCAAGATTCTCCCATACAGACCTCCCGCTCGGTTAATAAGAACTAAATATCAACAAGAAGGTTATTAATAGATCCAATACCAAATTCTCCAAACTAGCATCATAAGAATTGTATGGCAGGCAGAAGGGAGAATTACTCACGGGATCTTTTCAGTTAAAGGGCTAAAATAGCTACGTTTTGATACTTTCAGTCCTTGTTTGCGACGTTAAAAACCAACCCTTGATTTTAGGAAGGCTACCTATTGCAAGTATATTTCTTAGAAAGAAAAATTTTCAAAAGACAACAATAAACTAGGCGGCGATATAGGGCGCTAAGGATGAAGACGATTCAAACAAATTTTAAATTAAAAAAAAATGATTCGTAATTTTTTAAAATTGCTCTCTGATGGAACGTGTGTATTCAGAAAAGTAACAAAGACAGAACTAAAACAAATATTATAGTGAAGGGCGCTAAGGCCATTTGGACGCCCAGGCGAAAGTGCTTCGTGGAAAATAAGGAAATTCTTATATATAAAGGATTATTTCATTGTATTTTATTTCTTTTTCAACAGAGTATATCCCACATACGATTTCGCTTGCCCTATTGTGGACAGCATCGAGGGTGTAACTCATGCTCTGAGAACCACAGAGTATCATGACCGTGATCCACAGTACTATTGGTTTATTGAACAGTTGGGTAAGTATGGTTCTGTTGCAATTGCACTTTGTAAGTGCTCATAGTCAGTTGTTTATCCCATAGGAGCTTTCTTTGCTTGCTATACTGACTCCGTCCAGGAGTACAAATGAAGATAAGTCGGGGGTTTCAATAGAGAGATTTAGCATCGCGTTTACATGAAATGGCAAACGTCAGCTTGCTCTTTCACGTTTCACGTAAAATAGTGCGAATCTTAACTGCGTTAGCTTCGCGAGAGCCCGTGTCATGGTGGACTTGAAGGCACCCTTGTATGACTTACAGGGAATAGTTTTGGTGCACTTTTTCCCGCAATTAACTTCTACTCTGTGAGAGAAAAAAAGTGAAGAAAATCTTACGTACGAAACAGTGTACTTTCACGTTGAAACGGCAAAACTTAACCGGCAAGCATAAAAAATGGCGGGGAAAACTTGGTCACGTGGTTACTCTTGCCTTTCATGTAAACGTAAACGTGGTGCTATATCTCTCTAATAAATTTGTCCATGAGACGATGCCGATGGTGTTAAAGACGGTCATGTAGTAAGGCGAAACCCAAACACAAAAGCCTGCTCGCGGGCTCAACAGACGGTAGTCAGAGGTCTTACAGTTAGCAGTAGACTGTCGGTAAGATGACCGACTTTTATCGAAACCCCTGTTAGTAAATTATCAGGGAATGTTGACGAAAGGCAAGGCTAACGTGCGTTTTACTACAACCCGTTCGAGAAGATTAAAAAACGCCCCAGATGCGCGAGGATAAGGATATTGGCATAAACTTCTGAGGCGCTGCTAGTCAGTCCAATAAACAAAGGTTTTCTCACCGATTTTCTTTCACAGGCATCCGAAAGCCATATATTTATGAATTCAGCCGGCTCACACTGCAAAACA
Source organism: Stylophora pistillata (assembly GCF_964205215.1). NCBI lineage: Eukaryota > Metazoa > Cnidaria > Anthozoa > Scleractinia > Pocilloporidae > Stylophora > Stylophora pistillata. The sequence goes on from NC_142532.1 coordinate 5,624,794, forward strand.
CTGTCATGTCCAAGCGAAAGCTAACCTACCTTGTCGATCAAGGATATGTCGAGGGATGGTGAGTGTTACATGCAGTTTATTTCGCACCATTTACTGGTGTTGCGTTTGTTGTTGTTGTTGTTGTTGTTTTTGTTTTTGTCTATATTTTTTTACTTATTTATTATTTTTATTTGACCTCACTTTACAAGAAGGAATTTCTTCTTCACGGGGGCTAAGATTATGTAACTTGAAGTTCGTTTCTGATTTCATGACATTCTTAGGGAAGATCCAAGATTTCCCACAGTTCGTGGCGTGCTTAGACGAGGAATGACTGTAGAGGGTTTGAGGGAGTTTATCGTGTTACAGGTGAGATAAGGATTTTGCAAACAGATGAGTTAGGTTGTAAATAAGTTTTTGAGAAAGTTTTGGACATCACTTAAAATTGTAGAATTGCTGATATGAAGTGCAATTCATGAGAGACTGGTGAAAAAAGAAAAAAAAATGGTGTTGGATCGTTTGCAGTGTAACACCCGTTGCTCATAGAGGTAACAGTTTGCTGGTAAGAATTGACGCACGTGAAGTTGCATCGCATTAACCCTTAGAGTGAATCAAGCTTGAAGGTAATAAGAATATAGGACATGATCCGCTACTTAAGGAGCTCTTGACTGCCATACAAATTCTCTTGGTAAATACTATTGGAAACGTAGAGAGAACAGTTTGGAGAAATGCATAGTGATGTTGGTGTGTGAAGGGTTTAATCGACGCATACTGGCTTAGAACCCTGCACCACTACGCGCGATTAGAATGGGGTCTGCAAAATACTGTGAGGTTTTTTGGGGTACTAAAAATCCCAGAGATGATTGAATTACTTTCATATGAATTACTTAACCTTGTTACAGTCCTTATCTTTTGAAACAACGCAAGCAGTTGCTTTTGTCGAGCGCCTGATACTGTAACATCGACCAATTTTATATCCATTCTTATTTCAGGGTTCATCAAAGGCGAATGTTCACATGGAATGGGATAAGATTTGGGCTCTTAACAAAAAGGTTTGTTAAAAAAAAATTATTTTAATCCTTTAATATCTTGTTTTATACTCATTTATCTCTTCTCGACTTTGGAATTAAAAAGATTTTGTTTATTTCTTAGTAGGTTTTGATCGTAATAAAGATCATTCTTGTTTTCCCTCTCTCTTAGGTCATCGATCCCATAGCACCAAGGTACACAGCTCTTTCGAAGAGTGGTGTTGTACCTGTGTTTATCCCTGAAGCCAAAGAAGAGATGAAAGAATGCCCTTTACATCCTAAGGTACGCTATAATTATCCAAGGTATCTTTTCTTCTTATGAACGTTTCGAGATAAGGCTGTTCCATTGCGGTCTAACATCGGAACTTTTTTTCTGATTTTACCATTGCACTTCTAAATAATTATTCTAAATGGGTGTAAACGCAAATGCGCCTATTATGATTTTTTTTTTAATTGCCCACGACTACGTTCTAATGATTGCAGTTTTGTTTGACTGTAGTGTAATTGTTTTGGTGAGTTTCGAATGTAATCAGAGATTTTTGTATTTCTTTACTTCGCTCATATCAACGATTGGTCCGTGACATATTGCGCTTCCCCTCTAACCAGTCAGCTGCACATAAAAAACCAATAGCCCATTTCCGAATTGCCTTTAGCCTCTTTTTCAAAGCGAGTCCTGGTGCTCATCCTTCCGTATGGTAATAAGTTTTCATTCACATGCAAATTAAACTCATTTTCATACCTATGGTGGAGCACCAAGCCTCGTTTTGAAAAAGAGGCCAAACGTAATTCGGAAATGGCCTATTGTGGACTCGTCACCTGCGTTTTCCCGCTTTTTTGGCCGTATACTTGTTTTTCCTTTGAATTCTCATTGGCTGCTTGAGATATTCACTTGGTTCTGATTGGCTCTTGTAAATACTTTCAGTTGGTTTGGGTTTTACCAGATTCATACAAAGTGCGCCCTGCTTTTCATTCCACAGAATCCCAGCGTGGGCAGCAAGGAAGTATGGTACGGTCCAAAAGTGTTCATCGAAGGAGAGGATGCTGTCACGCTGTCTGAAGGTGAAATGGTCACGCTAATGAACTGGGGTAACGTCAAGATCACAAAGATTAACAAGTAAGTGATATCACGTTCAGGTTGTTTTGAAGCAATCAGTGTAGTTTTCTAACGAAGGGAACTCGTCCAGAAAAATTGTTTGCCTTATCCATGTACACACAAAAAAAAAAAAGAAAAATAGCTGTTAAAGGTAAAATAGCTGTCGTGGTTGGCCTTTTTCGGCGCGTGGTGAATTATAGGCAGTGGGACAGCGAAAACGAGCAACCGCGGAACTTCGTAAGTTTCTCCACTCTTGTTTAATTCAAAACACACCCAGAACCGCTACGTACAGTAGCCTTGAGGCACATGTTTCAGCAAGCGAACAATGAAACAATTTTCTTTTAAACCATTCACAATTCCCTTCACTATTTTTTCTCATCGAGACACCTACATTCTTCGTTAACATTTTCCTCTGTTTTAAACTTTCTGCAGTCAATAGCTGGCGTGTGAGGTTTTGAACGTTGGAAGCTCCTATTTTGAAGGCATAACTGAAATCATTCTCCAAAATGGTTTATTTCTTTTCCTCAGGAATCCTTCGGGAGGAGTGAAATCAATCGAAGCAGAACTTCACCTCGATAACAAGGTAAGGGAACTCACTTCATCAACCTAACAAAATATTTCTATTCAGCTCGATTCAACCCCGTACACACGAACATCGAAATGCATATTCTCAACACTGTTCTCTATACATGTCCTTTTACCGTGAAGGAGAATTTGTTAGAAGATCAAGAACCTCTTTAGTTGGTGACCATTTTCTTTATTCTGGAGAGTTTAGTGTATAATTCAGCGCTGATACTGCAAGGGAAATTCGATACAGAAGTCACTCTCAAGGGTTAAAAAGTTAAACATTTGTTATCGGGCCAATTTCGATAGTTTACACGGATATAATATCACATGGTTTTTTTTTTTCTTCTCATTTTTTTAAGTTATCTTTTTTAAACTTTCTTTATTTAATGTCTTTTCCAGGACTTTAAGAAGACAACCAAGCTGACTTGGATCGCAGAGTCAGCCAAAGCACCGCTGCTTCCTACGATCGCGGTCCAATTCGATGATGTCATCTCTAAGCCTATTCTCACGAAGAATGATGACTTCAAGAACTATATCAACAAAGATTCTAAGGTGAGAAACCTGATCATTCCTGAAGAATAACATAGTTTTCCGCAACAATTACCGGTTTCACATACAGCTGCAGCATAACGAATAGAATTACTGAAGCAACTGATGTCTGAACATAGAATCAAGAGGGGACCAGTCCTCTAATGACGTTCACACCAGTGCTCAGCCAACAAACGGATTGTCATTTTTAGCGCTTTTGCACGAGTTTTTCTTCGAGCAGTGCGAGCTGGTAAGAGGTCTGGTATGGGGTCTAACATTGTTTATTAGTAGTACCAGGCCCCCGACAAACCTCTCCCCAACTCATCTCAATTCTTCCCTAGAAGCGCATGTCCAACAGCGCTAATAACGGCCAGCTTGCAGGCTCGCCAGTGCTTCGTCAACTGACTCAGTTTAGAGTAAGAGATAGCCTTGCACCGCATACTAAACAGCACCACATGATAAGTGCTACTCAGTAGCTTTTATAGGAATGGTCACTCGCTCGGGTTTCTTCACCGACTCGATAGCCTTGTCTGCCGCCACAGTATGGTAAAGGACACCACCTGAAAAGAAAAAACAAACAAACAAACAAAGCAAAACAAAAGGGAAAAAAACAACTTCTCAATAGCTTTTCTGGTGAACGATAACCTGATTACGTTTTACCCACAGAATTGCAATACAAATATTTTTTTTTTGTTTATTTGTTTCAGCATGCATGCGCGAAACACTAACATCTGTATTAATAACACTAACCAGTGAAGAAACTCATACTTAAGCGGATTCGAATCACAGTTGGTACCCAGTTATTAATGCAAGTTTCGAGGGTAGCAGGTAAATCCTCCACAAACTCTTTTTATTTGTCTTTATAGCATGACACAGAAATGCTTGGCGATCCCGCAATGGCTTCATTAAAGAAAGGAGACATAATCCAACTCCAGCGGCGAGGGTACTTCATTTGTGACCAGCCTTACGAGCCACCAAGGTATTTGCTACACAAAAAATAATGAACATCACTTTGCTCTTCGTTTTTTACGAAATAATTAAGTAAAATTAATACTGTCACTGCTGCGGTTTCATTAGGGACCTTAAGCAGTCAGGAAGGCAACGCCAAGGAAGACTTCGAATAAAAAATTAATTTCTACTCTTAGTTAGAATTTTTAAAAATGGCTGCAGGAGCTTACTGTCTCATACGGCGCCACAGCTCAACTTCAGCATGACGTGTAAATAGCCGTTGAGTTCCAAATGGTAATTAAAATAATTTGCCGTCGCGGTTTCGGTTCGCAGGCGACGCAAATTGTGGCCATTTCACGTTGTTGTTTTGCATAGGACGGCTAAGAAATGTACAAAGTTTCAAAACGCACGTGCTGAGCTATTGTTCTGCCAATTAGATCTCTTGTTTTTCCACGTCCTCGTTGCTGTCGCCGTCGTGGTTTTTTAACGTCCTTCTTAGTCTGATGTGAAGGCATCCAGGGTCATAGTCTCAGCTGTTGCTCAATTTTCTTTGCGGCTTTGCTTGGTTAGTTACTCTCTCTTTCTTCCACATTTTTTTTTTAAGTCTTCTACTTTCTAGCCGGTTTGTTCAGCCGTACCTGAAGGTCTGCGGTGGTGGCTTGATGTCCCTCCTTTCTCGCTACCTCTACAGCACTTATCCACTAATTCTTTTGACAAAGTTTTTATCAAATCTTAGTTCTTTGACTAGCATCTAATTTCTCCTTCCATTAGTACTCCACTTAGGGGCCGACCATTTAACTCTTGAGGGGGGGGAGGGGGTGGGTGATTTTGAAAAAAATTTCCTGCAAGCGCTTGTTGGAAGAAAAAAAATTGCATGCAGCTTACATGTAACAGAAAAAAAAGAGCATTTAGAACGGAAAAAAATATCCTGCCCAGCAGATTGCTTGAAAAAAAATTTCTTGATAACCAGAAATCACCCACCTCCCCCCCCTCAAAAGTTAAATGGTCGCCCCCTTATTAGGTTGTTCGTTCCTCTGTCGCTTCCTCCACAGCACTTACCCACCAATTATTTTGACGAACTGTTTTAAGAAACTCAATCCTTTGACCTCCAAGACGGACTAGCATTTAATTTCTTCCTTCAATATCGCCCTTGAATCACACTTAGGTCACGAGAATAAAAGAGATTATCCGCCAAGAAAAGAAAATCTTGATTGTTAAACCACTTCTCCTTATCAGCACTTTAAGAAATGTATAGAGAACAGTGTGGAGAATATACATACTGATATGAGGGTGTCAAAGCCGGTCTCAGGTTATCGACTGAAGACCATTGTTGTACCTTATGTGTGACTATAGCGTTTTGTTGATGTGTTTGTTACAGTCGTTACACCGGCCGTGAAAGTCCATGTATCTTGTTCTCTGTCCCTGATGGCCACACCAAACCGTCGCCAACTGGAGGGTCCAAAGTGAAAGTAAGTCTAAGTAGAATATTACGACTTCACCGGAATTTATGACAAGACTGTAGATCGTACTTCAGTGCAAAGGCTTGACGAGATTCCTTGCTGTGCGGTAAAACTAGAGAAAGACTGTTCTGTTTTGCACAAAAAGGTTTGTGTTGGTGTTATTAATCCTCACACTTCCACACTAGTTCGAAATTAGTTTTACTCGTTGTCTTGGACGAATGAATATGTATTCAATTCAGGCCTTAATAATCAGGATCTTGTGGTGAGCTAAAAAGCGGTGAAAATGTTGAGAGAAATTTCCTGAATAAAAGCACTTATCAAGCGCGTAAAAACCATAATTATTCCTGCAATGGTGATGGTTTTAGCGCAGTTTTTATTCTTTTACTGGTGGGGTTTTATTGCGCGGTGAATGCAGACGCATAACCGCGGGGGGAGAGGATGGGAAATTTATCGGCGTTTGTCAGCTAGTGACTCATTTACATACTGTTAATTTTCTCTCTCACTTCATGAAGGTAATTCAAAATACCAGATGGCAAGCAATATCTTAATTCTAATTCTTTCTTCGTGTCTTTTTGAAATCGAATTAAAGTTAATGACTTGATTTTTGTCTGAAAGCTCGTGTTTTCATTCTTAATTTCGTGCAAGGACGCTCTCTAATAATCTTAGAGGAAACAAAATGTAGGAACGCTATTATTAATCGATTCGTGGGATAATTTATCCTTAAAATCCCGTGAACCGCCCAAATTACGATTAAAACTGGAGTTGCTGCTTTTGGTAGATTTCTACCAGGCGTCCTTCGTATGTCCGTCTCTATTTGCTGGCAAATTAAGACTGGGATCGAGTTTTGTTTATGAGTACACGTGGATATTTTTTCATTGGGACTTCGAATATTCAGTATTCAGACAAGGTATTTAAAATAATTTTACTAGATTCGTCTTAGTAGAATAAATTTGGATTAATATTGCACGTCGTCAATAATTTAGACGGCAGAGACGGGATATTTCTGGAAATTATTGTTCCGAAGAAGTAACGAATTTCGCCTCACCTCTCACAATCGATCCCGTCGAATCGTTCCATGCTAGCCGTGGAAATAGTGATTTGTAAACGCACAACATTTTTTTAGGGTTTGGCAGGGCGTCCATTCGTTACCATGTAAACATGAAATGTTTGATCGGATTTTCTGTCTCTTTATTTTTTGCTCCCTAACAAGTGATACGTTTTTCTAGATATGCTTTTGTTTGCGAACGGGTACCTATTTAATGCTTCTTTAAAGATCGAATTAATCGACTTGACTTCCGAACATTCTTTGTAGATCGACTGTATAAGGACCTATTCAATTTAGGGCGCCGATTTTTTTTTAAAGTTTATGTTTTCATGCAGAATTTAAGAGTTACGTGGTTGTATTAATAATTATGTAAATTGTTGAGGAAGTTAGTATTGACAAGTTTAGTTACAATAACGCGAATTAATATGCTCGTTAAATTATCTGTTGTCACGCGATTTTGAAAGAATCTGCGTCTTCCTCGAAGACTCCAAATTTTATTGAATTAGAATAACGGACATTAACCTCTTGATGTTCCACTACGACAAATAATTATATTGACCTACTGTTATTGAAGATGGAAGTTTGAATGTCAAAATATTAATTTTGTCAAATTCTAAACATTTCTTACGTACCGTCTGCACTCTTGAATTAACTGTTGTTTTATTGAAGTGATATATTAATTGACTTTTTGATGAAATCTTACCGGCCTTGGAGCACTCTGTACAAGCTTATCTCAGTTCTTTTGTTTTTTTGTTTTTGTTTTTTTTTTTGTTCATGTTTTTTGCATGAAACATGGAGTAATTAATGCTCCATCAGGTGTATGGGAATGGCTGTCTATCATAGAAAACCCTTCTCCTTTCCTCAGCATTTTGCCAAGTTTCCTTGACATTTTCCTAAAACCTATGTTACAACCCTCTAACTCCCAGAAGTGATTAACATGTTACTACAGGTACTTTTCCACTTAATATCCATACATTATTCAGTGAACATGTGATGAGAATACTCAAACCTGTTAGGTAGAAGTTATGTTGATCTAACACTTAATACATACACACATACATAATTTATTTGAATAAGGTCATGATAAGGGCAGCTTTCACTGATGTGGACCTTTTAATTCCCATAACTTGTCTGCAAGGAAATCTTTAGCAACCAAAAGGGAGAATTAACAATCAGATCCTGGGGTTTAAGTGCGAATGAAGTGAGAAGAATTAATGAATTCAACAGCCTTTCTCACAAACACAGTACAGAGACCCAAACAGGACTTCCTGTAGGACCTTTCAAGCTTGTGTCTGTTTCCCTAAACACTGTAATGTCACCTAGCTTGTCTCTCAGAAATAACATGATTTATCTTCTTTTGATCTTAAGGAGGCAGGAGGCCACAAAAAGAGTGAAAATAAGGGTGATAGCAAAAAGAAAAACAAAGGAGAGAGCACCAAACCATCAACCACAATGAATGGAACAGATTTTGCCAAGCCTACTGCATCTCCTGAACAAGTAGAGAAACTTAAAGGCAAAATAACTGTGCAAGGAGACAAAGTGCGAAACCTTAAGTCTAGTGGAGCCCCAAAGGTGTAGTGCAATACATTTTCTACTTACTAACAAATCTAACTTTAAATTGTATCAGACAGTATTTTTGTCTATTTTGTAAATGTCATTAATATGCGACTAATGGAATGCTTGCGTATTTCATTTTCTGGATGATACCAAAAAAGGTCATCATTGCTGTGGCTCAAAAACAGATTCTGCAGTTCAGTATTCTCCTGGAGCACAATAACATTGCATATTAAATGAATATTCCTGGTGTTTATAGTTTTATGAGTTCTCATTGTTATATGATTTTACAACAAAATCATTTTATCATTTATTCATTGTATATTTATTTGTTACTGAATATTTAGGAGGAAGTTGATGCAGCAGTTGCAGAACTACTGAGGTTGAAAGGAGAGTATAAAAATCTGACAGGAGAAGATGTTGCTGGTGGTGGGAGGGGAAAGAAAGAGAAAAAGAAAGATAGTGGAAAGGAAAATGCCAAAAAAGATTCAAAACCTGTTAATAAACAGGAGAAAATAGTGGCTGAGAATGGTGATACAGAAAGTGGAGCCAAGAAAATCACTAGGTATGTGATAAGTTAGCTTTTTTTAAAAGCTTTGTTCACCCTGAGGGTTTAACTTAGATAAATACAGAATAGAGAGATTTAGCACCACATTTATGTGTTACATGAATGGCAAGAGTGACCTTGTGGCCTTGTTTTTCCAGCCATTTTTTTTATATTTACTGGTTGCGCTTTGCCGTTTCTACATGAAAATAACCTGTTTCGTGTTTGCTGTGTATGTAAGATTTTCTTCACTTTTTCTCACTCTCAGAGTAGAAATTAATTGCTGGAAAAAATGCACCAAAACTATTCATTGTAAGTCATACAAGGGCACCTTCAGTTTCATCATGGCATGAGCTCACGAGAAGTTAAAGCAGCAGGGCTCATGCTATTTTATGGAAAAGGACTAGATGACATTTGCTGTTACACATTAACCCTGTGCTAAATCTCTCTAACGTTGGGATATTTTTTTAGTTTGAAGGAAGGGTATGACTGAAATTTTGTTTGTCAAATGCAGGCTCGGTCTAGAGGCTAAGAAGGAAGAGAACCTGAGTGATTGGTTTTCTCAGGTGAGAGAGTTTTGTACAGTTGCTAGTCATTTCATAAATAAGGTTGTGCTTGTTCATCATGATTAAGTATGATAATAAGAGTATTATCGTTTCACGACATTCCAACTGCATACTGCTAGATTCACATCATAAGTAACCGCATCATGAGACAAAGGATAATAGTACTAATTGATAAATTATAAACTAAGCTAGAGCACATCCAAACATCTTATTAAGAATAGTCTTTACAAGGTGTTTAACACCCTAAGCAATCAGGAATTTTTTAGTATTATTTTTTATGATTGCATGTCCTTGATTTGGCCTACCAATGAATCCTCCAAATCTTTTTTATTCCTGATCATATGAGATTGTCTGTAATAAATGGAAAATTGGGAGCTTTTCTATTTTCTGTACTTATTAACTGCAGGTACTTCTTTGTTAGTTGGCTATCAAGATTATATCAATTATACAACATACAACATAACTCAAATGATAATCAAAGGGCATTCAAAATCTTTCATATAGATATGTATATATATAAATGTGAAAGATCTTGAACATTCTTTGTTGATCCCTAATTTTGAGTTCATTATTTATTCTAAACTGCTCAGCTCCAGCCCAACCACCCAGCCAGAGCCAGTTCCAGTACATGTGTGAGGAAAGAAGGGATGGGGGTTGGGAAAGCATGAATTTTTTTTCAGGCCTTTTATTTTAGTTATTAGACTTCCTTACTGTGAGAATTGCTTTCATACACATCATCAAACTTCTCGCTAAAATCCAACTTTACCTATATGTACAGGAAATAGTTTTTCTACTTTGTTTTCATCCGGAAAGAGCATTTTTAAACTGTCTTTTTTAGGTCATAACAAAGTCAGAAATGATTGAGTACTATGATGTTAGTGGCTGTTACATCCTGAGACCTTGGTCCTATGCCATTTGGGAGCGTATAAGAGGTACTGCATGAAGAAAGCAAGAATTATTTTGTAGTACATTTTTTACAGTGGATGGTACAGAGATTGATGATACGTATCTAGATCTTGGGAGCTAACGGTTAGGTCACTTTGTCTTTTCTTTTTTTTTTTTTTTTTTGTACCCACTATCATTTAAACAGAAAGTTGCAATTATAATAGTTATTGTTTCTTTGATTTGAGGTTTTCTCAAGACAGATGCAGTAATTTGCATTCATTTTTGTTAGATTTCTTTGACAGTGAAATAAAAAAGCTTGGAGTGGAGAATGTGTATTTTCCAATGTTTGTGTCTCAGTCAGCCCTGGAAAAGGAGAAAACACACATTGCAGACTTTGCACCAGAGGTATTTGAAAGAAGCTTTGAACAAATAATTGAAGATAAAGGAAGGTAAACAAACAAATGGACATGTAGAGAGACAAACGAACAGACAGATAGACAAATGCTGAAGTGTGTGACACACTAACAAATGGATACAGGCATGGAGATATATCTTATTAACCAAGCGCGAGGGCCATACTGGGAGAATATTGGCCCGAGGTCTTGACAGTACAGACTGAGCGCAGCGAGGTCCGTACAAAAAAGACCAAGGGCCGATGTTCTTCCAGTACGGTCCCGAGCAAGCTTGGTTAATAAGAGATTTATTATACGACTGAAGTTCAAAGGGACACACGTGTAGTATCATTCAGGACCATTCGGGACAGTGCCCGGTCCAATACTTAGAGAATATTGGACCGGCAATAGAGCATTTTGATTGGTTGATTTTAGTTATTGGCCCTCTGACTGCCTGAGTCATGTAATAAAGACAGTTATAGATTAATTAAAGTTCATAGCATTATGACTTTGAAAAGAAGTACTCTTAGACATATTACTTGCATATAAACATTTTGAAATATCACTATTAGAAGATATGTGTCAAGCACAGCATAAAAACTAAAAGTGAAAGACATTTAAAAAATAGGAACTGTGGAACTTAGAATATATTACATTAAGCTTATTTGTTGTATTTTTGCCTAAATGCCAATTGCTGCTTTCTGTCATTTAGGTTGCCTGGGTAACAAAGTCTGGCCAATCAGAACTTGCAGAGCCAATTGCTATCAGACCAACCAGTGAGACAGGTACAATAAGCTTGGATTGAATATAGTGATGTGAAATGATGACTTTTAATTATACCAGGTATAGTAGGAAAGTAGCTCTTGCTTGTAGTTCAGCCAAGTTGCTTTTGCTCTGCTACTGTCTTGCTATGGTTATATTCAATTCTCAATGCAGCCTTCTTTTTTTTTCTTTAATAAGTTATGTATCCAGCCTATGCCAAGTGGATCAAGTCACACAGAGATCTGCCACTGAAACTTAATCAGTGGAACAATGTTGTGGTTTGTAGAAAAGCCTTTTTAGCGCATTGTTTCTTCCTCTCTAGCTATTAATTTCAGTTCTGTTCTGACAATACTTTATTTCAGAACAACATGTAAATACATAATTATTAAGAAAAAGGAAACCCAGAGGTTGGCCCTATATCAAGGGTCTCCTATTCTGTTAGTGATGATGGTAGTCTTTATTTCCAAAAGATAAAAGTACATACATGTATCTTTTGTTATATTCTACTCAGGTATACACTCAAGTTAAACTAGAAACGAATGATATAAAAACTACATAGAAACTACATTATCTTGTGTTTAAAAATCAGTCTATTTACATAGGATGTCATAAAAAATTAATCGTTCGGTGTTAACCTTGGAGAGGGCACACTGCTTTTTATGCAGATTATAGTGTTGTGGTTGTTGTTGTTGTTATTGTTGTTGTTTACTTTCCCTGATGATTTTGTTGTTGTAGAGATGGGAGTTCAAACATCCTCAGCCTTTTCTGAGGACTCGTGAGTTTCTTTGGCAAGAGGGACATTCTGCTTTTGCAACATATGATGAAGCTGTTGAAGAAGTTAGTAAACAGATATTATGATACTCGCACCATCTTCTTTTTATTAGTATAGGTATCATTACTATTACTATATTTTTTATTATTTTTCAATTTATATTAGCTATGTAGTTATTAGTGTGAACTGTAAGCCAGCTCCTCACCCCAAACTCGTTGTGGTGTTCCCAAGGCTTCCTGAATGGGATTATGGCAAGGAAGTAGTGATGCCTTGCTCTGATGAAGTTGTTTGAATTTTTCTCTTTTTTTTTTGTAAAAGTCAAAAATAACATAGCTATTACATTGTATCTATTTTTCTTTTAATGGATGGTCTCTGTTGGGTACTGATATATGTATATCTTATTAGACGTTTTGTTGTGTAGTATCGCTGAGTATTTTTACGAGTTGTGTCGTATTTTGACGAGCCCGTAGGGTGAGTCAAAATACAAATAACGAGTAAAAATACTCTGCGATACTACACAAGAAAATATCTAAGTTATCGTGTTGCTGTTTCTATTTTCTTCAATAAATGAAGAAATTCCCTGTTTAACCGGTACTCTTCAGTACAATTACCGCGTGATATTTGTACTCATCTATGGCGTTATTTGTACTCTACGAGGTGTAGTTGGATAATAAACTATGTTATTTGAGAGTAACAATTAACTTTAAGATAACTGAGCATGAGTTATGAAATGGGGTGGTTGGATAGAAGCTAAGGTTGCAAGTGTTCCAGTGTGTTCTGTTGTAAACAACTCTCACCTGCTCAATAATGAAATACTGTAGGTATTACATTGTATCTGTGTCTGTCGGATCCCATTACCATAAAGGTAAAGGTAAAGTCTTTTTATGAGCCAAGCGGCCCAGTAGGCCAGTGCTCAACTCCAGTTTCCGGCGCATAAAGCGACTAAGAGTAGCTCTACTTCCCCCTGGATGGGATGCCAGTCCATCATAAGGTTACCCCCCCCCCCCCCCTGCGTTAAATTCGCCGGTACCCATTTAAACACCTGAGTGGAGAGAGACGCACTCTGACAGTAAAGTGTCTTGCCCAAGAACACAACAGAATGTTCCCCGCCAGGGCTCAAACCCGGACAACTCGATCCGGAGTCGAGCGCACTACCATGAGGCCAGTGTGCCTCTCCCATTACCATAATATTAGGTTAATTTAGTCCTAGCTCTCACCCCCTACATAGGGAATTGTTGTGTGATATTGTGTTTTAAATTATTCGCTTCGTAATGTTGAGTTTCGTTCTTTTCCCAGGTTTACACAATTTTAGATCTTTACCGTCAAGTTTACACTGATCTCCTGGCCATTCCAGTTATCAAAGGAAAGAAAACTGAGAAGGAAAAATTCGCAGGTGGCGACTTCACTACAACAGTCGAAATCTACATATCAGCCAGTGGACGAGGAATTCAGGTTTGTTTCGCGTCAAATTATTTGGTTTCTGCATCTCCTTTATGAGCGGGTTGTCTGTCTCAAGCACCGTTTACAGCCCCACGAGTTTCAAATGTGTGCAATTAACGGTGATGTCATTGTTTTATTTCAGGGGGCGACGTCTCACCATTTAGGACAAAACTTCTCTAAGATGTTCGACATTGTCTTTGAGGATCCCGATCCAACGAAACAGGTCAGCTCAACTATGTTTACTTGAAATGGAATTATGGTTCATCGCAGGATTGCAGGAAAACCCCTCCCCTCTCCTCTTCCCTCTCGCTCTCCTCCCCCACCCACACCCACACCCCCCCCCCCCGCTTCCCTACTCTTTGCTCAGGAAATACGAAATCTAAAGCAGTGATTATCATCACGCAGTAGAGTCTGGAGAACTATTGGTGGGGTTGAGGGCTTGCGGTGCATTATCACACGTAAGGGTGGGTGCGTGGAGGAGCAATTCTTTTGTGGTACTGAGACCGACATTAGTAAAAAGGGTTAAGTCAATCGTTGTCATTATTTTTTAGGTTTGGTTTATCTTTTTATTAATTGACTTTTTGTGTATGTGTGTGTGTTTTGTTTTTTTGTTTTTTTGTTTTTTTTTAATTACTTTATTATAGGACAAAAGATTCGTGTACCAAAATTCCTGGGGTCTTACTACGCGAACAGTTGGTGTCATGACGATGGTTCATGGCGACAATCAAGGACTTGTCCTACCTCCTCGCGTGGCGTCAATTCAGGTATCTTTGAAATCGCTGTAGCACTTTTTTTTTTATGCAATTCGATTGATTGTCATACAATTAAAACCAAAAAAAAAAACTTCAATAGCCGATCAAAGTGAAGGAAATTATGAAAAAGACTCTATAAGAATTAAAAGTAAAAACAAGCAAACTGCTTCTGGTGCGGAAAACCATCACTGATCTGTTTCGCGGAGAAATTGGAACAAGTTTTCCGGATCAATCACAGTACGTCGTAGAGCCAACGTAAAGCAATCCCTGATTTTGTTCGTCACTCAGTTGGTATGTCCTCAAAATCTAGTAACGCTGGTATTTTAGGATGAATTTAGTTAGAAATGCAGCCAGAAACGACTCTTCTTCTCACTGTGGAGCTAGTGAGAGTTTGAAGTTTTTAAATGTGACTTAAAGCGCTTTAAAGCCCAAGAAGACAAGTCGCCACAGGTTTTAAGCTTTGCATCTTGACTGCATCCTAATGGGTTGAAAGGACGATACGATTTTGTTTTTCGACTAATCAAAATGTGCAACGAAGCTGTCTCAGATAACATGACAGTTGACTTCATATACTCACTCAAAAATTGTTCTGCACCAAATTTCTTAAAACGATTTTTTCCTGGTGAAACTTTGCATGGACCTTTGAAGCTATAACTAGTATGGAAAAAAAAAAAAAAAACACCGAGTCCTCAGACCCAGATCTCTCGCATAGCTCTCTCTTGTCGGCAGATATGTGACACTTAACCTCATTTTTGCAGGCTATTATTGTTCCTTGCGGCTTAACTGTCAACCTCCCCGAAGACGAAAAGACCAAGCTCTTAGACAAGTGTAAACAATTGGAGCAGAGGCTCAAAGCCGCTGGAGTGAGAGCCAAAGGAGACTACAGAGATAATTATTCTCCAGGATGGAAATTTAATCACTGGGAATTGAAGGTATGTGTAGCCACAGGTAGCACAAGTTCCAGCAATGGGCCTCCGTTGATTTCGATATCAGGCTTTTTAGCCGTAAAATTTTTAATTTGTATGTACCTGAAGAAATGGCTGAAGGTCAAAACGTTGTAGTTAATCGCTGGAACAATGTATAGTTTATCTTCCTTGTTTCTTACATGATTTACCCCTTCTAAACATGTAGGAGAGACTGGTATCCTTTGGTTTTGATGTTAATGTATACATTTTTTTTTTTCTCCAGGGTGTGCCTCTTCGTATCGAAGTTGGACCTCGTGATTTGAAGTCCGAACAAGCTGTTATGGTACGGAGAGATACTGGAGAAAAGGTAATGGCATTTTAGGGATTTTCTGTTTTGCCAAGGTGATATCTGTTGTAGTTTTGCAGAGAAATGTTTCGGTAAAGAGCCTCATGTTGCGTTGAACAAAATGAGCGTGAAAATTCTCTTCTGCAGTTGCAGCATCCCCAATCCACAATGCTTAAAAACCTTTTCTTCCTTTTGTAATTTCTAGCGTGTTATCAAGCAAGCTGGTATTGAGAAGGAAATTCCAGAAACTTTGGAGCGGATTCATTCCGACATGTACAAGAGGTAACTGCTGCATGCAAACATCAACCTAAATTGTCAGGTTTTCTTCAATGTCTTATTCCCAGAGGTTAATGGAAAAGAATTAGAGCTTGCTCCTGGTAGAATGTACTTACTTTAATATTTCAGAAAAATCGCACAGGCTTGAAATTCTACTCCAATCATACAAGGACGTCATATTGAATATGTTTGCCCGCAAAAGCTGGGAAGAGTGACAAAACTACTTTTGAGATAGAATAAATATATGAAAATCATATGACAAAACTACTTTTGATAGAGTAGGGTGGGAGGGGAATCTAACTCCCCCTTCCCCTCCCTTACCAGTTAGCGCCCGTTTTGGCAAGGTCGTTCAGGAAACTTAACGTGCTGCCTCTTACTTTTATTTTGATCGCATTTCATATCAGAGCGAAAGACGACATGGATTCAAATCTTGCTGTAGCTCACACTTGGACCGAGTTCAACGCAATGCTGGATAAACAAAAGGTTTGTACTCTCTAACTATGTTCGCACTTGTTTCGTCGGACGTGCTCGTTGAAATCACAACGTCTAATTCGAGCGAATAGAAAATATCACTGGACGAGTGAGAATTCGAAGGACCGAGCACAAAAATCTGCCTAAAACGCGGGAAAACGCGGGCGACCTTGTCACGCATGATTTTAGTTTTGTTTCTGATTGGCTAAAAAAGAGTAGCACGCGTTTTAGAATGATCGGACAAAGTAAACCCTTTAAGATTACTTAAGACACTCGAGTTCTACGCAAAATAATTTACGACTGAACTTAAAATAATAATTGTGATATCAAATAATATTAATGATAGATAATAGATAATTTAGCAATGGACATTCCACTGGGTGGCTCTTCTTGTCCACTGTTTCCAGATGAAAATTCCAGCTATTTTTTTTTTTTTTTTTTTCAAGTTGATCGTTTCTTGTAGAAATCCTTGTGAATGATCTTCTTATTTCGTCGCCAACTTGTTTTACTATAAGGTTTCTTTTCATCATTCTCCCATTCTTACCTGCCCCTTCTTAGAATAAAGCAGTTTTATAAACTTACATCGCAGTGTATTTATTTATTGACAACACAAGAAATAGAAACATGCTTGGACTAACCCTTACAACCAAAAATTGGGGTAAACATAGAGTGTGTTGTCACTCTCTGAAAGATTGGAACAACCTAGATAAAACCATTAGAAACGCACCAGACATTGTAAGCGTAGCATTTTCAGTAGCTTTTTTATTTAATTCTTGTTGTATTTTAATTGCAGCTTCTTATCAATTTTTAATTTAGTTTTTAAATTAATTTTTTTTTATCTCTAGGTATCTTTCATTTTTCATAGAGTCTGATTTATTACCTTTAAGGACCTTTCTGAAAACCACAGCGATGTAATGAAAGTTTCTTAATAAAAGATTATAAGTAATATTGCGTTCTTTTTAGATCATCCAAGCGCCGTTCTGTGGCGACGGGACCTGTGAGGGAAAAATTAAGAAGGACAGTGCAAGGTATGAAAGCAGACGCATGACCAGAAACTGATATCACACTTCACTGATTGTCGTAAAGCCCCTGATGTAATGGGCGTTAGTGTATTCGCGTAATTGACCAAGTGTGAGGTCAAAGTGGCTGGCCATTGGTCCATTCCCAGAAATAGAGAGGGAAAAATTTTTGTGCCCTTAGCGGAATGTGTGGAAATGCTACGAATTTTTTTTCTTTAGGGCTGCTATAATGAGTTACATAACAGTATTTATTCAAAGTTACAAACCGGAGAATCCCAGGCGGGTGAGAGAATCCTTTCTCAGGACTCGCTTTGGTAGCCAATCAGAGCTCAATGTTTCCTTTTGTAGCTATTACGAACTTATGATGCGCTTCAGTAGCCAATCAGTACTCAGGATTCTCTTCAGCAGGGGAGCAGGGATGGCGCAGTGGTGAGAGCACTCGCCTCCCACCAATGTGGCCTGGGTTCGATTCTCGGACCTGGTGTCACATGCGGGTTGAGTTTGTTGTTGGTTCTCGTCCTTGCTCCGAGGGTTTTTCTCCGGGTCCTACAGTTTTCCTCCCTCCGCAAAAACCAACATTCCAAATTCCAGTTCGATCTGGAAAAATTGGACAAGGAAGAGCCACCCAGTGGAATGTCCATTGCTAAATTATTTATTATAATTATTTATTCAGCAACAAACGAGAACTCGGCATTCGTTCCTGTAGCCAACGAGGACTCAGAATTCCTTATTTAGCAGCCAATCGGAAAACACGATTTGGCAGTTAATTGATCACATCCTTCCACATTTTATTTCAGGGACCAAGATTTGGAACCTGGTGCACCATCAATGGGAGCAAAGAGTTTGTGCATTCCCTTCGATCAACCCCTGGAGATCACCGCTGACACGAAGTGTGTATACCCTGGATGCGACCAGACACCAAAATGTTACACGCTTTTTGGCAGAAGTTACTAGGACTTCGTTTCCTTCCAAAGAATTATTGTCTTCTCCAAGCAACCTTAAACTCAATCAATGAATTTTGTCTCCACAATCTTCCAGTCTTCTAATGTGGAGGGAATTGAGCTGTGCAGTTTTTATGTACGGGTCTCGGGGCTACTTGAAGCTCCTAGTTTACCAGAATCGAAACCAGTCTTAGCAAGTTTCAAAAGAATCGTAGCGAGTTTATTGAATTCCAGGGAAAGTAGGTAACTTTTGGCATCGTGCGCCAAATAACATACCTTTTAGAGGGAAATTAGAATCTCTATGAAAGGAAAAATACGGTAAATCGCGCAGTCAACATGAAGAGAGACGAGACACTTGTAGCCAAGGGAAGCTTTGGTAGTTCATGAGAAGGAATACTTGGTTTTGACACTGTATCCTGCTCTACGCTAGTTGTTAGACAGTACTAGTTAGCTACTTCAATCTTCTCATACTTTGTCCCTCCCTGCGAAGATCTTTAGCCTTGGAGCTCAAATTGTAGCAGAAGTTTAGAAACTACGAAGTGACATTGAAGCCGAAGGCGATAATAAAGATTTCAGAGCTAAAACGATATTGTAAACTTTAAGCTTCTAGTAGATGTACTTTGTCTTTTTCCGTACGTAGATCCTAGTGCTCGGAGCACAATTTGTAGCAGAAGCCAGTACCTAAGAAATGACACTGAAGCCGAAGGCGATAATAAAGATTTTAGAACTCAAACGATATTGTGAACTAAGCTGTTTAAAATCTAACCCAATGTCATGCACGATTAATATTCGACCCTGATGCTTTTTAAAACATACAAACAAAGAAAAATGAAAAATAATATCAACAAAAAAAATTACATTGACAAGCCAAATTTTTTTAACCCTTCTTGCAGGTTTGCACAACTAAAGGAGGTGAGGAGGAGGGAGGGTGGGGAATGTGGAGGCTTTTGGTTGTCACCTGGTTACCATTAAGACTCTACAGTATTCTAACAATCCGCGTTCATTTGCAGTCCATTTTCTATATTTAATAGCTCCCCCCTCTTCATTCTGAAAGCGACGACTCATCCCCCCCTCTGTTCTCCATAATACTATGTGGTCCCCACCCCCTCCCCGACGGTAGACTATGGCTGGTCCCTAATCCATGGATTCTCACTCACCAATTATTCGCTAATTCATGATTGATGCTTTTTATTTGTCCTAGCGCCGATACAGTTGTTTTGAAAAATATAAAGTTAAGAAGATATTTGCAGATGTAAAACCATTTTCTCCGAACAGAGATCTGCGATGGGGATGCATCGCTCAAACGTAAGGAGAGTTTATCTTTTTATTTAAAAAACATTAGTGAATTATACGGTGGCCTACAACTACGGTGGCCTACAAGTGTCACATCAAATTAAAGTCACACATCAAATTAAAATGACATATCCACGGTGGCCTACAACTGTCACATCAAATTAAAATCACTCACATCAAATTAGGATCACTCACATCAAAATAAAGTTACTCACATTAAATTGAAATCACTCACATCAAATACAAATCGGTGACATCAAATTCAAATCGCTCATTAAAATCACTCACATCAAATTATGATCACTCACATCAGTTACTCATTAAATTGAAATCACTCTCATCAAATACAAATCGTGACATCAAATTCAAATCGCTCACATCAAATACAAATCACTCACATCAAATTCAAATCGCTCACATCAAATTCAAATCGCTCACATCAAATTCAAATCGCTCACATCAAATTCAAATCGCTCACATCAAATTCAAATCGCTCACATCAAATTCAAATCGCTCACATCAAATACAAATCGTTACATTAATTGGTCAGCGGCTAAGTCAATAAATGCTATCCCCAATGTTTACTCGGTCTTCCACTTTACTGCCATTTTGTACGATCGTTCTTTTCCCAAAATCCCACTTTCACACGTGCAAGTCGATGTTGAGCCGAAATGAGCAACACTAGATCTCACCGATCGTCCATAATGTACATGTAGAACATAAAATAGGTGCAACATTTCTCTTACCTTTGCCACAGGTTCTGCAGAATTTACAGTTTTCAACATGGATCGCTTCCACAATTAGTGCAATACATATTTGCTAGAATTCTGATCAATGAACTAGTGTCGAGTCAAAGAACGATCGTACAAAACGGATCGTACAAAATGGCGGTAAAGTGGAAGACCGAATACACATTGGGGATAGCATTCATTGACTCAGCCGCTGACCAATTGATGTAACGAGTTGTATTTGATGTGAGCGATTTGTATTTGATGTGAGCGATTTTTATTTGATGTGAGTGATTTCAATGTAATGTGAATAACTTTATTTTGATGCGAGTGATCTTAATTTGACGTGAGTGATTTTTAATTGATGCGAGTGATTTTAGTTCGATTTGAGTGACTTTAATTTGATGTGACAGTTGTAGGCCACCGTAATTAAGGTCTAAAGTTACTGTACAATTAAGTTATTTGTTTCAATCTTGCTACACCAACGCGAGGGAGGTCATTATAATTAGCTTTCAGTTCTACCTCTGTTCGAAGCTAATTTGAAATAATGTCTCTAGCAAAGGTAAGAGAACAAATCTGTTATCTATAAAATTCTTTACTAACAAAGAAAGCGTGAAACTAATCTGGAATTTTAGAGTTAAAGAAATGCTACTGCTATACAAAGTTTAATTTCCTTTCTTTCATTCTAATCCTTGATTCAAAAGAGAAAGTTATGAAGGAAAAGTGTATCCACATCAGAGGAAAATATTCTTGTTGAAGTTTTTAAACGACTCAATCAAAATGGTACACGGATTTTCGATTTTGTTATGATTTCCAGTGTCGTCATTATTACTCAATAGGTTCATTTTAGGTATCAACCAGTTGTAAAAGATTTCGTATTCCGTTTCTCAAGGATGTGAATATTTTTCCCTTTGTTTCTTGATTTTGAGGGTCATTCTGCTCGAGGGATGGTTTCTTCAATAGATTTCTTTGTTACCACCCGTGGAATTCTATGCGGCGCTATCTCGAACTGTAGCCTTCAAGGATGGTGGTGTCACTGAGGGTTTCACAAAATAAAGTTTGTCGTGTCCGAAGAACTGGTTGACTTTGCTTTTGTTTATTGTTGTTGTTTTGTTTTGTAATTTTTTAAATCTTGATTTATTTTCATTTTTTTTCTGCTAGGCTTTCGGTATCCTCGGGTTTCTCAGTCTGCGGATATGTCAAACTTCTTCAGGTACTTTGTTATATGTGTAACAAAAACCATAACGATTAAATGGATCATCCTTGGCAGGTGCATACTAACTGACATCTTTGATTGCATTCGGACGATCTTTAATTTTGGTAGCTCTGGTGAAAGGAAAGAGTTTTTGAGCCACTTGCTATGTACATATTCCCAGAAAAAACGTTTTCGAGTAAACCTTGATAAATTAAATTTAAAAGTGCTCTTAAGCCCATTCGTATCAACTTTCGTTCTTTGCGAGATTTTCCTTCCGTAAAAAAATGACCAAACAAACTTAACAAAACTAGTATTTCGCTTATTGAAGTAATTCTGAAGCAAATATGACATTATTTTTCCACAAAAATTTGTTTCACACGAATTTTGGGGATTAGATGTTGATTATATCTTCACACTAACCAAAGATGATTTGTTTTTCCTTCCCCAGTAAATCCTAAACTTACATTAAAATTAGGTAGTATTTAAATAAATAGTTTCAGCTAGTTAAAAAATAAGAGCGCAGCGCACCATATTTCTTTTTTTTTCCATTCTTTCTTTTTTTTCTCTTTCCTGTTTACTATTTACTTATTTAAGACGGCAAGCCTGTGCTTGAGCATAAGGAAAGCAGTAAATTTTGGGTGGGCAACGTAATAGCAAAGTTTAATTAAAAGGATACTACATGAAAAAGGAGGTTAGACAAGATTCATACTGATTTCAAATATTTTAAGATGTACGAACTCTCACCTAGCACTTTAATCGTTTTTCAGGAATTTTGTGAGCAAAATTTCTGTTGATATTTGATCTCTCCAGATACGGATATCGCTCGAAACATCTGCTTTAGATTCTTTTTACAGTGGCCAATTTACATTATCAGCTGAGATTATAAAACTAAATTATCTTGTAATACCTTCCACCGACGTAAGAGATGTGATTTTGAGTTTTTACGTTAAAAATTGTTTTATGTCAGTGGGTACTTATATGATAGCACACGTTTATTTGTCGGTCATAGGACAGCTTCAAGTGAATTAGCGAAAAATAATCATTCAAATTGACAAACATTTTAAGTCTTCATGCTGTTTTTAATGAACCTCGCACAAATTAGGGAAAAAAAATTAGGTAGTCACCAAAATTTTAAATTTTTTTCTTTAGTTTATGTACGATATTTCATTTCTGTAATTATTATTACAACTTTTTTTCTATCTTCCTGTATCTATGATTTTCCAAAACTGTTGCTTTTGTGGCCGCTAAAAAAAACTAAAGTGAAAATTTGTACGAAATTCGAATTTAAGATACCTGTGAGAATTCGAAAAAACAGCCCAAATTTAAAATTTCCCTTTTTCCTGTACGTCAGGTTACATTCGAATGTAAATATAAGATCCGGCAGTAATTGTGAATTGCTGTGCTTTATTGTGTGTAAACTAAATAAGATTAAAACACCTGTTATTGTTGAGAAGCCCTAGGCAAGGGTACTCATTAAACTCAGGTTCTAGAAAACCGTTTTTTTTTTAGTTCTATTGAGTGTAGCAGCCTTCCCACAGCGACTTCGAAGACAAGCAAGGTGAGACTTTCGTTTTGAGTGAACTTGTTTGATCATGACTGGGAAAAAGATTCAAATGGAGATTTTAGACCTCAGTGGTAGCTAAACCTATGCGAGTGTATGTTGACGTTGTTACATACACGACAAATGATTTTCTCCTGTACCACGGTAGCTTACAAAATCAGTTTGCGAAGACATGTTTCCTAAACACGATATCAAAGCCAATCCACTTTTCTGTTTCAACTGAACGCTAAATATCGTTGGGGAAGAGATTTTTGATACACACACGTCATTCTAAATATTCGCACTGTGGTTTTATCATTACTGAAATGATTTAAAATATTCCTCCCAAGTATGTCGCAAATGCTTTAAAAACTGATTCTTTCGATGTAAGCAGTACTTCGTCATACAAAGAATATTTTTGGCCTTTGACGGAAAATAACCGTATTAAGATCCTGTCTACAAAATCTCAAGTGTTTTCCTCTTAATTAACGTCTTTTACACCGTGACAGTTAAGTATGATTTATCTTTTCCATCTGTCCAACTATAATGAGGTCTTCTAAATTGTGTATCCAAGTAACCAAGTATTTGAAGTCGTTTGGAAATAAAGATGCAGTGAATTGTGGTGACAATGATTTTATTCGCTCTTACTCGTTCAGAAACCACTTTTCCCTGAGGTTTTCAGGATTCTTTCGCATATTACCGATTGTTGTCTTCACTTGCTGGTTTTAGGTTAATTATTTGAAAAACGCACCAAGCTAGCCACTTAAAAATGTAACTAATGTACTCGCACGCAGATCCAGGTCGCATCCCCATGACTGATCACTGGGATTTCTGTTGGACCCTAAAGTGGCAAAAGCCTTGTGTTTCAAGTTTATTTCATGTTAACGTATCACTTTCAGTTAGAACTTTTCTTCTCGTAGAATAATGGATGATCTTGACATGCAAGCTTTTCAAGCATCAGTTTCGAAAACAGACGTTGAACGAGTCTTGCGACGTATCCAAGGTCATCAAGGTGTAATCGCACTCATGGTGGCAAATCGGGACGGCCTGATAATGCGATCAAATCTCGACCTCACCACCACAAAACTGTACGCATTGCAATATCAGAACCTTATTAATGTGGCCCGTTCCGCAGTGCGAGAGTTAGACCCTCAGAACGAGCTGTGCTTCATTAGGGTCCGAAATAAAAGACACGAGATCATGGTGGCCCCGACGGAGGATCTAGTACTGATTGTGGTTCAGCTAATCGAGAAAATACCGGAGAGGGTTCACGGTGCAGCCTTTGACTAAAATTGTCATGATCCACAAGCGAACAAGAAAAATTGATTCGACAAATTTTTACTCGAAAATGCCCAAGGTTTCTTGCCTATTAATAATAATGATAATATCAATTATTAAAGTTAAACATTCTTAACCGTGTTACGTTCAACTTAATCATTTTCTACATCGCCAGTTGATAGCCTAAGGCCAAAGCAAGCTAGTCTTGAATTCATACCTTTCGTTTTGGCAAGAGGGATTGTCTAGCCTTGCCCAAATGAAGTGCAAATCGTGGGGAAAACATCTTGTAGATAGAAAGACTTATCTTGTGTTTTAGTGTCTTAGTCGACAAAAAAATCTCTTCTTCTTGGTAAACAATCTTCCCACACGTCCAAAAACTTTGTTAGGAAGAAATTAAATTAGAAATTATCTTTGACATTCTTGGTACTTCGAGGATATACCCAAAAACAGTGATGCTATATGTTTGTATTGCACTCAGTCTTTTTGGCAAAACTCTCATGAGTCCTCAACTGCTCTATATGTTTTTTCTTTAACCTGCTATACGTTTCTTTAAATTTTTTATGGAAGTCGTCTACAGCCTCTGCCATATCTGATTTACAAGAGTTTTTGTTTTCTCCTGAAATAAAAACAGATCATTTTCAAGAGTTATGACTATATTAACGAAGGGCTAACGCTCGAAACGTCAGCTTTTGTAATCGTTACAATGGCCAATTTACCACTTCAACTTTGTTAATCCATCCAAATTATTATATTAAAGAACTCCAACATTACATACACTGTTCTTCCGTTGAAACGCGAACATTTGCCAATAACATGTTTCTGTCACAGGGAAATTAGTGACTAAAGATATTGATCTCATCGTAAAATCATCTTCATGGAAAACATCAATTTTGCCACCTTTTTCTTTTTTGATACAACACCTGCAAATCATTATCAAATCAAATTGATACACACAGCAAGTCCAGAAGAAGAGATGGAAATAGATTGGGCATGTGCTGCGCATGCCACCAGCCGCACTACCACGAGTTGCTCTCAGATGGACCCCTGATGGACGTAGGAAGAGAGGAAGACCGAAAAAAACCTGGGGGAGGACGGTGGAAAGGGAAATGAAGGACAACAACTGGACTTGGGGGCACCTGGAGCGGCAAGCACCCGCCAGACATCGATGGCGAACTCTGGTCGAGGCCTTATGTGTCTCTTAGTGACACGAAGAGGATTACAACACCTGCAAATAGCTATAGTTTTTTCCTCAAAGAAACTCTGTCATTAAATAAATCCCAGTTACAAAATGAGAGCATAGCCTAACTGAAATGCAGTCATATCCTTACAACTCACCATATTAGTAAAGAATTAGTTAGAGGACTGCATATGCAATAGAGATGTTACTCTTAAGTCCGTACCTCTTTCTCGGCCAAGGCGTCGTTTTCGAAAGAGTTCCCAGGCAATTCCAAGCATAACACTCACAATTAGAGCACCTGTCACTGAAGTGATGGCATCTCGGAAGATTTGAGAGTTGATATCCACAAGGGTTTGCACCTTTTCCTCAGCAATACTCTGTTTTGGTTGCTATTTATAGAGACGGTTACGTTGTAAGTATACACCACTTTCATAAATGGCTGCCGGATTGATATTCTTTTGTTTAAATTCAAATTAGCCTCACTAGCCTCGCTTGAGATCATGCATTCTTTTGAATTTTGAACTGGAGAACGAGGCCAGAAAGGCTAATTTAAATTTAAACAAAAGAATATTAATCCGGCAGCCATTTATGAAAGTGGTCAATGGGGTTGATATAAATCTTTCTGTTGTCAGGAGAATCGACCTTTCTGTTTTTCCTGTTAAGGACTGTTCTAGTATCAATTCAAATCGGTGCGAAGTCGATGAAATTCGTTGTCCCTCCCAATCTAACGCATATGTGTCCTTCAATTATTGGAAAAAATACGTGGCTACGCTGACTTGGGTGAAACAAAAAGCCGAATAAAATTGTCTACTCTCGAAGGCTAATGCTGTGAAATGGCTGCAGCTGATCTGCAATCGATACAGGATAATTTATAGTATAACTCACCAGCAGAGGTGTTGTACTATTTTGAATAATCCTTGTGATCTTTTCTGCGTTTTTCTTCACAAAATCGCGTATTCGATAACGCAAAATCATTGCATCCCCAGCCAGTACCACCCCAAGTCCTTTTTTTACGTCAATCACTTGGTTAACACGGTAAGTTTTGTCGTTGACACCACTTCCGGCCACATACGCGTCCAGTAGTAACCCATCAGTCTCTCTGTTTTCAAGAGCATCGAATGCTTCCTCGAGGGTGTCTCTAGGATCTGATGAAATAAAAAGCATCCCAAATTAAAACTGAGTGATGTAGATGGATCAAATGCTTATCCTAGTCTGTAATTGTCCCATTACCCTTTATCTAATCTTAAACCTTTCTAGGCTTTGGTGCACCATTGTATATTTGCCATGGATATCTCCATGTTCCATTATTTTGAAGCAATACTTCTATGTCTCTAAGAGATTTAATTGAGAAGGTGGGATCCCATCGAAAAATAGTTTTCGCCCAGGCCTCATGTCCCCATACTTGCCGGCACTATTAATCGATAACTTTAGTCGAACTGACACTTCGAACTTGCGAGTAGCTCCTTTAAATAATTTATCTTTCCTTTCTTTTTTCTTTTCTTTTTTTTTTTATATGTTTATCAATTAATAAGAGTCCAACTTTTACTTACCGACGCGGGCATTTCTTCGTATTCCAAGTCGATGAGCTGGAGAATCTTTTAATGCCGTCACCTTATTCGAAATTCGTTTATTTTAATTGTTAAATCAGAACTTCATAGCTTTATTGTCTAATCATGGAATACTTAGTACGTTAATCAGGATGGGGGCATGTAAGTGGGTTGGGTTTTAATTTTGTCTTCTTTTAGGGCATAGGGTAGGGTAATTTATCTAGTAGGGGACAACCTTGTTCTATCGTGAATTTACCTGCCTTTGGCAAATTGTTTTATAAATAAATAAAATAAATAAACCTTGAGTGTTTGATAGCCATAGTTTTCGCAAACTCCTAACAGTTGGCGAAGAACAAACTGCTTGATTTCTTATCGAAAACACGCATTTTTTTCTATTGTTATGACCTATCTTTGGATCAGACCAACATCAATATGTAGGCAAGCAGAAAATGACTGTCAACTAGTTTATCAGCATAAATTGCATGAGTTCGTTTTCGCTTTCAATAGATCATGGTTTTCCATGAATCAACATAGATCATCTCAGTGAATATGAACCTACCTTTGTCCCGTACAACATCGATCGCCCTTCATCTGTAGTCATAACAGTCAAAGACACCGTCAGCATTGCCATAAAAAGAGAAATTAGTACCAGGCCAAGCACGATCCAAATGATCGCGATAAGTTTGGAAACTGCTGCCGTGGGCACTCTGTCTCCAAACCTGCAGGCAGTGACGAATAACACTGGCTAAGAATTAGCATCAAAAGAGCATGGAGGGCTGAGATAACAATGGCCACCCACCCTCCCCTCCCCCCTCTTACTATTATCTGATATTATTTTAAGCGTCAGTGATCGGGAGACACATCTTTAAACGATTTTAGACAAAGCATAAAGAAACGAAACCTGACCGAATTGTTAAAAAAAAAACACCTGCGTGGACTGTGAAATCCGCTCATAAAATAAGATTTTATCATTCTGTATAATTTTTAGCCATCTAAAAGTATTATTAGTATGTAAATAAGGCTCCAGTTTTACATTTGAAATTTTACTCTAAATGTGTAAATAACTAATAATTTTATCTTTAAACTTATTTAGATTAAGTAACTAAGTAGTCAGATACAATGAAATATATGAAGTTCATATATTTTGAACTGCGGTATTAGATACGTATGATGCACGATCCTCGCAGTAGATAAAAAAAATATATATATATATATATATATGAACTTCATATATTTCATTGTATCTGATTTATCACTTTCACGGGTTTATTACGAATCAACTTAACGGCCTGCTCCCAGTTGGCTTGTTAGCTCAATTGGTAAGAGCGCTGCACTAGTATCGCAGAGGTCAGTGGTTCGAATCCCGTACAGGCCTGATTTTTTTTTTTTTTTAAGTCTGACTTTTCGCTATTGCTTAAATAGCGCTATCTACTGCGAGGATCGAGCATCATACGTAACTAATTAGTGTCCCCAATTAGTTTTTACACCTGTAAAGCTAAATACACTTGACACTTGACACTCGACTCTTGAATAAAGTTTTCATTCATTCATTCATTGAGATATTTTGCTTTTCAGAAGTTAGGAACATAAAAGCCCGATGGTTAAGCTGGCTCGTGAATCCAAATAATCCGCAAAATATTTTGATCGCCAGTCCATATCGCCGCGTGACTACGAACCCGCTGATACACATATTAGAGCAATTTTAGAAGCCACTCACTTAAGACGCCCAAAACTTTATAACCGTACTCCCCCCCGCCCCCCAACTGCCTTTTGAAACGTTTTAACTACACCCGTCAATAAGTATGTGAGTGCTAATGTAGAGATGTTTTGTAACCGGGATATTTTTGTTAATGATAAGTTTTTATTAATAAGACAGATATTTCCAGGTGATCACAGCTACCTCGACCACAACAACTCAGCTGTTTTCTCGGCAATGAAATCGCTTTAAAATGAGAACAGAAAGATATACTTCACGCAGCACTCATTGATTAGATTGGTGTTATGTTATAAAGCCAAAAATCAAAGCTAACCCCACTGTGGTAATTGTCACCAATGAAAACCATGTTAGATCCCCAGTTCCCTTTAAGAATGACCGTGCGAAATCCTCTGAATTGATCTGTCTCTCCTGTTGCAAAAGAGTGGTAAGATTCTATATTAGTTATTTACGTCTTTATATATTTCCTATCACTAACTGATTAGGAGGAAAACATGATTATTTAGGAGCAAGAAAATGGTTAAGTAAAGCCTTTCAAATCGATAGAGCATCCTCCTCAATGCAACAGCTAAAGTAACAGTGATGAGAGTGTTTAATTTGCATTGCATAGGGCTCACTCGTCCCCAAGCCATGTCCGCGTTTCGAAAGTCTGTTGTTCTTCTCATGTGATAACTTTTTACTGACATTGTGCGTTCAACGTCGTTCCCATGGCCTTTTCCCTTACTTGGCAATCCCACCCCAATAAGGGAAAAGGCCATGGCAACGGGGTTGTTGTGCATTGTCTTTTCGTTTAATCAGTCTGCCATAAGCCTCATCGTTTTCGCAAACTACTCACCGCGATCCAAATGAAGATCGCAACCATTATTGCCATCACCAATGAGAGAGCAACAATGGGCCAACTTTTCTTCAACGCCGAGGTAATAGCCTCTTGTCTATTCGGCTCATCACCCGAAGATATGAAAGCGATACCCGGTGAGGCAACCACGGGAATGAAAATAAATTCCTTTAGATACTTCTCATCGTCCATGTTTCCTATGACAGGGAAACTCACATGCGTTTTATCGTCTACGTCACTGCGCACTTCAGCCATAGATGTCTTTTTTGAGGAAGCTCCTTTCCCGTTGTATGCAAGGTCTAGAAATGTGTCTCCATGCCCTCCCACGCATGTACCACATGAATAAGATATCATATCGCGAATAAGCTCCCCGATGATTCCGCCAGGTTGCTGATCAATTTCAGTGACATAAGGGGGATAAGAGGCCCAGTTTGTGTACAACTTTGCAGGACAAGCACAGGTTTCTATGGAGGAAAAATGTTGCTTTTTTATGGTGAAGCAGATCACAAAGACTATAGGAATACAGACATAACGAATAGATCACCATACAACGCTGTTTGAAGGCAAATCCTACTCACTTAAGGAAAATCAAGAGTCCATCTTTTTTTTCTTCCTCGAGGGAATGGTTTAGCTGTTGCTAAATCATTTCCTTTAAATACAAACTCTGTTTTAAGGTGTACAAGCATAGCATTAGAATTCGTTCTTTCGTGGATAATTGGATAATTATCTCTTACTGACAAAGTGTGGCCTTGACTTTTCCTGCTCGGATTTATGGCCCACGCAGGAAGCACACGGCACGTAAAATCCAAACAGGCAAACGAGTAATAGAGTGCAAAATTGTCGTTCAATCAAACCTCTGAATATAGCAGACCGTACAAGGAAATATAGCCTGCTAAATTGACCAATTATAGCCACATTCTAATTGAGACAATTTGATCAGATATCTTTCTTTTCTTGATGGCGGTGACGGTGCTGGTGTTCCATTCTTTATCATTAATATTTACTACTAATATTTACCCTACCTCCAAAGATTGTTTTGCTAGTCTTCCCTATTCCATCTGCGGTAAACGCCGCTACTGTAATTCTATACAGCGTGAATGAACTCAACGACGTCAAAGTGAGTTCAGTCTTGTCAGTCGCTGGCTTGGTTACTGTATGAACCACGGCCATATCAACATCCCGATCAGCTATTTTCAACGTTTCGTACACGATGTGGTAACCTAAAAGCTTTCCATTTACGAATTGCACAGGTATGGCACTCCATGAGATCTTCAAGGAAGAGATGTCTCTTACTTTCAACAATGAAACTACCGGGGCAACCCTCGGAGCTGTAGATATTGGAATGATATTTCATAAGCTAAGTGCGTTAAAGTAACTTTCTCCATATACTTTGACAGCATTTAAAGTTAAGGTAACTGCAATCTAAAAATATGTTTCCCTTTCATAATTAATCTCCACCACTTGGAGCTTATCTGTATCCCTGTTTAATTTGTTCTCAAATTAATCTACCAAGGAGAGACACTTTGTCTTCAACACACCTCCTTCTTCCATTTTAATTTCAACTGCCTCACTAGGGATACCATTCCCTTCAGAATTAAACGCTGCTACCCTGATTCGGTAGACATCACCACTTGTCAAGTTCACCAAAGGACGAGAAAGTGTGAGGGCGTCAGTGCGCTCGCTTGTCCATTGGCTGGTATTGATAGATCGATATACCAGGTAATAACCATTAATGCTCTCCTCGACTGGAGTCCAAGACACCCGAAGACTAGAGGCACTTGTCAGATATGCTTCCGTAATGATAGGAACTTGGTTCGAGACTATGAAGAAATTAAGATATTTTTAAGCCTACTCTGTGGGAACAAAGAAAAATTAGCGTACGATTACTGTAAACTGTGCCAAAAACCTCAGTGGTGTTCTTTGTTGACTCTTTGCTTATAACTGTGAGACTCAGTGTTCTTATGGAATTCTGTCGGTCAAGTATCAAATTTGTCACAATTATATGCCATTTTTCAAGGTTTGGATATTGTGCTCCCTACCATGCAGGTGTTGTCCTCTCGAAATAATTCTTATAGTGTTGAGTGTCACTCCTAGAGGAGGAATATAAGTGAAAAGTACTCTTGATAGGGCTTTGCTGCCCTATTCTCCATATCCTGATCATCCCTAAAAGGTGGGAGACCCTAACCCCTTAGTTTAGTGCGAATAGAGACATTTAGCACCCCGTTTGCGTGAAACATGAACGCCAAGAGAGGCCACATGACCACGTTTACCCGCCCTTTTCTCACGTTTGCAGGTGGTGCTTTGCTGTTTCTGCGTGAGAGTTAGCTGCTTCGCATTGGCCTTGTACTTAGGATTTTCTCCACTTTTTCTTACACAAAGTAGAAGTTAATTACCGGAAAAAGGGCACAAAACTATCTTTGAGTCACACAAAGGTTCCTTCAAATCCACCATGACGTCAGCTTAAGCGGAGCTATAGCCGCAAGGTACATGCTATTTCGCGCTAAACGTGAAAGGGAAAGCTGATGTTTCCCGCTTCACATAAACGCAGTGCTAAATCTCTCTATTGCCTTATCCAACGTCGCGAGGAGTAAAAGTTAAGCACGTCTATATAAAGCACGTGTTACCGATTCTACCACTTGGGTTTAATGAATGTATGCGATGAATGAATAAACGAGATGTTCATGACGATATAGAGGCATTTAACATTAAAACTGTGCATCTTTGTGGCACATTACCTTTATTAGTCGTAATGTTCACCAGTACAAGAGAAGCTAGGAGTCCGCCTTTGCTGCTCATATTTTCAGTTAGCCTCACCATCTGATCTGAATCAACCACGTAAAAAGCGACAGTAAAATGGACTATAACACTCCCTTTCCTATGACAGAACAACACAATGAAATATAAGACAACTCCTGGTTGTTCGATGCTGTTATTTTTGTTTGGAGTTGCACTCTTTATAATTATTGAAATGTCTTGTAGGAACTCACCGGCATGATAACAGAGTAACACTAACAGTTTCATCAGGGTACAAGACGGTGATCTAGAATATAAACCAAACATCTCTAAAACCTTCATTTCAGATACTGAATCAGTCAAAGTCAGACTAAGAACTCATTTTCTCAGTCGTTCAAGAAGTCAGTCTGTTTGTCTGTGTATATTTTGCTTCCTCTCTATCTGTCTGCTTGTCTATCCGTCGGTTATTCAGTCTCTTTTGGCCTGTCTCTCCATAACATATCAGTCGTTTCAACCACTTGTTGTCCATGCATCTAGCAGGAAAATTGAAATTTCTCAACACTGATCTGAGATAGATAGGTAGATAGCTAGATAGATAGATAGATAGATAGATAGATAGATAGATAGATAGATAGACGTTTATAGACGTTGATCTCGAATAGTTCAACGAGGTTCTTGTGAAGACTTGTCGTGGCGAACATACTGACCATTTCTCGCAATTTCTTTTCCAGGGAGATGAAGCTAGAGCTATTTATCACCGACAGTGAATCATTCCACGTCCACTCGGTGAAGGTTGAAGTGATATTGAAACAGGTAGCTAAAGCAATGAAAACACGCTGGTAAAACAAGGTTTCCAGAATTTTTTGTAAGTAGTGCACCTTAATTATCTTGCTTACTAAAAGTCAAACACAAGAAGAAGGGTTGTGAGAATTTCCAAAAACAGCTTATGCTTAGAACTATCATTGAGGACCTCAAAGATACATTCCCTTGATCGTTCCCCTTGTCCTGACCCCGGGTCGAATTGTCCGGTTCGAGACCTGGGGCCCGTTTCTCGAAAGTCGCGGTAATTTAACGTGCCCGAAACCATGTTTAAAAAAATCAAAATTTAAAGGATAGGAAGCAGGTTCTGGCATCCAAACCAGTCATTCTTGTTTCTTTAACTGATATTTTTATTGTATGATATTCAAAACACTGGGACTTTCGAGAGACGAGCCGCTGGCTAGGCTCAATTACGTATCAACTGCTGGTCGGGAACCGGAGCCCGCGCTCCTCCCCGAACTCTTTGGATGGAACGAAAAAAACCAGACTCGAGAGAGCAGCGGAAATCGAGCCTAGGCCCTGGTCGGTTTATTTTGTTGTGTTCTTGAACAAAGCACTCTACTTTCAGAGTAATTTGAATATATCAACAAAGTTGAAATGGTAAATTGGCCACCGTTACGATTATAAAAGCTGACGTTTCGAGTGTTAGCCCTTCGTCTTTCACTCCGACGAAGGGCTAACGCTCGAAACGTCAGCTTTTATAATCGTAACGGTGGCCAATTTACTATTTCAACTTTGTTGATATATTCAAATTATTTCGTTACCCCCACCGACGCAGCCCCATACAGTTTCTTTAGAAACTATCAGCCTACTTTCAGAGTACCTCTCTCCACCCAGGAGTTGAAATGAGTACCGACTCATTTTTGGAGAAACCTGATGAAATATTGGGTGCAACTTCTCAACTGGGGGGGGGGGGGAGGGGGAGTAATGCTCCTAGTCACTTCATGCTATGGAAATCACAATAAGTTTCAGCTAATTGGGCCACTTGGCTCAAGTGAAGGACTTATCCCTAAACCATTCAACCTCGTTCCCAGGGTCTATCATCTTCCCGCCTCCTTGAGCGAGCGAGGAGAGACCCTGGTTTAGGCTGGTCACGTGTCTCCCAGATTTTAGGAGATTTCAAATTAGCGGTTTGAGGGAGGGGCAGATAAGTGGGATTTTCTCTCCACTTAGTCCACTGGCGAGCATAGCTTATTGGCAATAAAAACAAACTACACGTGAAGCGCTTCGAACAGAATGTCAACTGAGAATATTCAGCAGACGCCCATAAAGATCAGTAAATCTTCCACCACGGTAAATATCAATTGTTGCAGGCTTTGTAAATCAGTTGGAGACGTATCTTTCTCGAAGAACATCTATGCGAAAGGAAATCGCGCATCGCTCGCCGCCGCCGAGGACATTTACGGCCGGCCGTTTAGACGAGAAAAATTTTTTCCACATCTATTATGTAGACGCTTGAAAAACTTTATTTCTTTCAAAACGGTGATCAGTGAAAGTCAGAGTTTTATCGAAACGGTGAAGCAATGTACAGAGACATCTCAATCTGTGTCACGCACCCTGGCTATGCTGCAAGGGAATCTGAGAAAAGCCTTCGCGGTCTAAATTTCGTAAAAGCACCAGCACAAATGCAGTCTTTGGCTGGAAAAGAAGTAAACAACTGTATCTTCGATAGTGTTTTGCCAGATTTGTTTTTTGTTACGTCTCGACGGTCCCAGATACTTCTTTGTCGCTTCTGAGTTGCGAGTATTTTCACGAAAGGTGACAAATTTCTTTCAGAATGAGCTACCTTCGATTGACTCAGTCGCTGGCAGATATGTTTGCGAAGATGTTGTCCATGACCAGGAAAATTCGTACAAATTTTTTTTTTGTGCTCGTCTAACCAATCTCTCTGTTTCTAGTACCTATTTCCTTCAGAAGAGGAAAAATATGCGCACGCGATTACATTTAACTGTTCGCTTTCCTTTGTTTACATAATTTGACGTGCCAGTGTTCAATTTAGTCACAAAAAAACCTACGGCTGCCGGTGCTCGTTCTTATTTGATCTTTGATAAAGGTATTCAAAGGCGAAACAACATAAAAAACTGGACGAAATGACAAGGAAGGTACAGGTCGTTGACTGTTTAACTTCTCGAAGAAGAGTGAAGAATTAAGAAGATGAAAAATCAAAGATTTACCGTATCCCGTCGGTAAAACGGCCACAGCATCTCTGCCCGAATGCATCGCTTCTAAACACTGGACTTGTTTGGGTTTTGAATTAAGGTTACAATACCAAATCCGAGATATAGTGACTTAAAGGCTGCTATAAAACGTGGCGACCTGAACAAAGATAGCGTCGATTTGAAGATGACAAAGGATATGAGGCAAAACTCGAGCGAACAAACGACTCGTCCCTAAGGAATATTTTTGCTCTCTAAACACGTGACCAGCCTAAACCAGGGTCTCTCCTCGCTCCCTCCAGGAGGCGGGAAGATGAGAGATCGTGGGAACGAGGTTGCATACCATTACCTTCGCAAGAAGGAGCCTTACACGTTCTTGTCTCAGTTTCATTTCCAGTACAATCTTCTATAGCTCCTTTATTGCATGGCCTTCGTCGATATTGTATTCCACTCCCACAAGGATCGCAACAAGACGACCATTCACTCCACTGGCTCAAGTTTATAAGTCTTGGATGATCTATTGAAAGTATGCATGAAATGAAACCAAGATTGGTTAAACTAAAAAAATTGAGGACCATGGTCTTATCAGTCTTCATCTGCTCTAAAAATAGTTCATCGCCCATGAAAATGAAATAAGTAGCATAAAGGGAACCCTATTTTATTGCTGAGATCGCCAGCTTTTGGTTAGATAAGTTCCTTAAAGACTTCCCTTTACCAATAGGAATGGCCCTACTTATCTAGCTTGTGCCTCGTAGTACACGACGAGGAGGTTAACTCTAGGATCCAAAATATTTGCTGGTCATTCTTAGAGCTAGAAAAGGATTCCATCAACATCATGGGAGGGTTGCTTGGAGTCCATGATGTTGAGTCCTTCTACTTTTTCTGTGCGTTACGCTAAATTAAAACAGACATTTAGGGTGTTACCTTCGATTGAGGAGCTTTCTACAGATTTGGTAACAGGTGGACTCGGTTCGATTGAACTGTTTGTTTTCTGACTGAAAAAAATGCGGCTCGATGTAAATGGTAGTCCAAGAGCTTGCGTCGTTGTGGATTTCATGCCAATGTTGGAGAAAGAAGGTAATTTTGAATGAATGCTTTGATCTGCTTGGGTAGCAGTCTCCGACGAGTTTATCAAGAGCTTTGTAGAAGAGTGAGAAAGTTTAGAGCTTGGTATTAACCTACTGCAGCTAGTAGAAATACTTCTTGCAGAAGGTGACTGCGTGCTATGGCTAACTTTCAGTTCCTGCGTTATTCCAAAGTGTTCACTCATCACGAGTCCATTTGCGGTTGAAGACATTTCAATACTCCCTGCGTTGGTTGATGTAGGCGTTGGTTTCCGATAAAAACTAATGCTGGATGAGTCGTGGTATGATGCAGAAGTGATGGTGACATCTACGTCGGAAACTGAACGAGTCTCCATCGACTTAGCGACAGTGTCTTTCGAAAGAAGAGAAATTGTGGAAATTGTGGTCTGCTCATTAACATCACTGGTATTAAGAGATATTGTTGCTAAGCTTGTGATTGTCGTGTTTGCTGAGATTGAAGTCATTCTCGACGCGCTGGTCACATTTCTTGTCCTTGTTAAGAGACTATCGTTAAGGGTACTGGAAAGCAGCTCTGAGACAGTAACCGAAATAACAATCATGGAATTGTATGAAATTGGGACAACAGATGGGCACGGAGATACGGTCACGTTGTTCCTCTGCTGGCAAACAGCTGGAGCTAAAGGAAACGAAAGGAAGATATTCATATTTCATATTTAGCAATGCAGTTTATTAATATGGTAAAAATTCTTTTTTAAAACGCCGAGTTTTTTTTTAAATGTTCAGTGCCCGTGCTCTACTACTTAAAGATTGCAGCAGTATCGTTTTGCACCACATAAAAGATAGATATGCGAAACTTCTAGTATCTCCATAGGGTGTTTGCTATATAGTTCATGAGTACATAAAATCCCTCCACATGAATCGAAAGAAGAACTATCTGAAAAATGCCTCGCTCCCGAAGGGTGGCGAATGGATAGAGCGCTGGACTGTTGTGCGGGAGGTCAAGGGTTCGAGCACCGGCCGGACCAACACTCCGGGTCTTAAAAATAATTTAGAAGAATTTGCTACCTTTCTATAACGTCAAGAAATGGTTAGATATTCTAGTATTTTCGGATAGGGACGAATAAATGGAGGTTCCGTCTCCTGTAGGGGCAGGAGACGTTAATTTCCCACGCACGAGATTACTGTGTGATGGATGTCCTCCCCTGGGGTGGGGTGGGTGGGTTTACTGGGCCTGCAGTAGCTGGCGCAAGCTGCTGCGGTGTCCCTGCCGGTCGGCGAAGCTTAATAAATCAAATATATCCATAAATTACGCCACTTAAGGCTAAGAACGCAACACCGCGTTTTCATATTATTTGACTCAGAAAGTATATTTTAAATTCTGAGATTAAACCAACTTGGAGAGCCAATTATTTAAAAGATGTGTACAATGAGAACATCAATATCCTTTGAAAAATGGAATTCTACAAATAAAAAC
Organism: Stylophora pistillata; assembly: GCF_964205215.1. NCBI lineage: Eukaryota > Metazoa > Cnidaria > Anthozoa > Scleractinia > Pocilloporidae > Stylophora > Stylophora pistillata. The sequence continues at coordinate 5,662,599 of NC_142532.1, forward strand.
GTTTTGGCAATTGGAAATGCTGCAGGTTTCAATACATTACAACTTATGTGGGAAATCACCTTTGTTTTTGCACGAGATCTAGCTAATCTACAAACTTACTCGGACCCGCTACGTAACATTTATCCATAGCATCTTCAATGTGTTCCTCTAGCAGTGGTCTGCGGTAGAACTGCAAACAAGCAACCCTTCCGTTAAATCCTTTTCCAATGAAAATATTTGTATCTGATCCAACAAAGCCCGTACCAACATACTGTATGTCTCGTAATTTTCCGCCTACGTGCAGTCTAGCTTGTCCTGTGTCGTTGTTGTATACTAACGCGATGGGGTACCACTCTCTTGTAGACACCAAAAAATTTGGAAGAGAATACGAAACCTCGGTAGTTTTGCCTGAGCTTGGAAAATAAAACTTCCCCAGAAGCTTCCTGTTACAAGCACAGCCGAACAACAACCCTGATATTGACCCACTCTCGGAGCCAAATGTCACGATCTCACCGCCATTTCCAATGAGCGAGTTCAAAGACCAATCCCTGTAAATCCAGACAAGTATACTAAAGGAAGCTGTCAACGAAAACTCGCCATCTTGTGATATTTGAATATAGCTCTCTGAGTTTCCCTCAAATGCAATAGATCTCCCTTCTCCATATGGACCGTCTGTTTCGTCAATATTGCGTGCGATGCCATCTGGATTAGAATTTCCACTTGAGTCGATTAATTGGTTGCTGTCATTAAGGGCGTATATGGCAAAAGGTTCTTCAGTGTCACATTAAAAAGAAAAAAAATGCATATCAGCAAAAAAATTTGGGGCTTTATATAAAAGTTTTTGAACTGCAATTAGTATTTGATAGTTGCTTATCTTCCGGACGCTTCATGTCCTTCATTTCACTTCGGGTAAAATATTACAAGGAAAGTATATCATAAAGAGTTTAAAACCTTAAAACACTCCCTTTGCTCCTCCACACACACACATGTTGGTTTCGTTTATCGCATTCATTTAATCTACCCGATGGAATCTTGGGAAAGCTAAGATAACGTTTCACCGTAGGAGTTGGGTAGCACATACACTATAACTAAGTAGCTAAAGTCCCGGTCTTCAAGGGGTAAGTGAAACGAGGCATTGCTACTCCGTCTCCATCAGATAGCAGTCCATCCCATGTTTCCCTGACACACACTGTGCTCATTTAGAGTAAATTGTCTTGCCTAAAAACTCTACGAAATGACTTCAAGCAGAGCCCTTAATCGGATCTTTCGAAAAGGATTCTTACCCAGTGATCACAAGGCCACCGCACTTTCCCACTTATATGCATTGCATGCAGAAGTTAAGATAATACATGATTTTTCTCCAATCTTTTACACAGATGCCTACCTGACCACTGAGTTGGAAGGCACATCCTCATGGCCTCCGTAATATCTTCTTCAATTAAAGGCTCGTCATAAACTTGAAAACACGCCATGCTTCCTGTGAATGCTCCTGGTGATTTAGGTCCATAACCAAGCCATATATCATGCCCGGTGTCCAACTTGATTACACCCACTGAAATGCTTCCATCAACTTGGCGTCCATCGAGAGTCCGTGTCCGAATTGCCATCAGACCAGTTGCGTGATCATATGAAACTCCAATGAAATACCAAGTAGATGCTTCAATTGTGATATCTGGAAATATAGATCTCGGTTGCACGTTGCATTTTGGATACACCTCAAGGTAAATCATGCCACCATCAGTTGCCATAAGGAATGCCAGCTTGCCCTCAGAAGAAAGTTGTAGTATCGTCTGGTGACCCATAGTGGCTTCGGTTTTGAACCAGTTAAGTAAAGTTATAGAGTTTGTGTTATAGATTCCACTGTTTGATATTCGGATAAAACTCGACTGCGACTTTCGGAAGCGATAGGCAGTATTTGGTTCCTCGAGATGTCCTGGTGCTAGAGTTGTGCCATTTGCAACTCCAGGTAAGTTCCTGCAACTGCTTGTGTCATTAACACCATGAGTAGCATCCAAAGGGTACAAGCCGATCGGAAATGGTCTGCCTTTTCGAGAAAAAAAGCGAAGCGATACTATGTCCTAATGATTACATTTTAAAGACAGATTTTGAGTCCTGATTTTTTAGAAATATAAACTGACTCTCGAACTGCAAACTGGGATTAGTTTTGATAACTAGTCCATCTGTAAGAAACTTCAGAAAGGTCACGCAAATTAGGCTTGGAAAAGACTGACTGATACAAGCTCTAACTGATGAGCCTTAAACTAATAAATCTTCGTACTCGAAGTTTTCGCCTTGATAGCTATTAAACGCGGTTTGCATTTAGTATATTTACTAAGTCATTTTGACTCCTGCTCGCTATAAATCAACAATTGCTTGAAATAACCGAAACAATTTTCTGTGGCATTAATTTTTTAGTAGGTCGATGTTTTTAATTTTTTTCCCCTAGTAAAATGTTGAGATCATCTCAGTCTGCAATATGAGATTATCCAAATAAAGACTTCCAGGGTTTGATTAAAGACGATTTTTTTTTTTTTTACTTGTTGTCGGTTACGTTGTTCAGTCGATTACTTTGTTGCCGGTAGGAAACATCGATAAATTAAAATGCTTGCACGAACGTTTAACGCCTACAGATTTCATCTTCATTCAGTTTGTTTTGATATTGTCAAAAGTTTCTTTTCCAAGCACAAGCATATTAAGAAACAGCGATATCTTGATCCACGGATATACCTCACACTATATTCCTCGGGAAGATCCTTGTCATAAACTAATTACAAAACATTTTCCTTGATTCCCAAAACAGTTACAGGTAAAAAGAAAAGAACTCATGAAAAGAAACCATCCATTGTTCCTAACCAAATATTTGTATTAACTTTTTAAACGCGAATTTATGATTTCTTTTTTCTTTTGTAAACTTACCTTGTATCTGTAGAATCATTGAAAACTCGATGTGAAATGTGAATATAAAATGTAGAATCCACATAAAAGTCTGGAAAAAAATTAAGTTTTCAGACATTCTCAGGACAAGATATTCATGTCAATAAGTTTTACTTAGAGAAAAGTAAGATACATCAGAAATTGCCGAAACTGATATTGAAATATATGTACCATTTTATGTGGACGTTGAAATCTGCCTTGAGGACGAACGAATTCACCATTAAACTTTTCTATAAGGATTATTCAGTTGTGCCCAGCCATCAGTAAGTAAAATTAAATTAACCTCCGCGCACTCGGGTAACATTAAAAAAGGATACAGCAAGGGCTGAATAATAAATTTCGGATTGTTCTACTGACGAAATTTAACAATTATCGCCTCGTTAGGAGGGAAAAAAATATTTACACAACTGTGAGAATTTCCCCGATAAAGTTATTTTAAGTTGTGTTGAGTTAAATTGTTATTATAAAAAACCCTCCGGTGGGTCTGATCTCTTCAAATATATTTTGTTATAGAATTCGTTTTGAAAAGCATTCGGAAAAAACCCAACGGTAAATCCAAGGCAAAAGTATTGTTTAAAAAACTCGCAGAAATGAAGATAAATAAGACATCTATAAGGAAAAAGGTAACGTTGATATGTTTTCGTTAACCGTGAGAAAGGAACATATTGCCTTTGTCTAAAGGGAAAGACATTATAGTTTGAGTGAATAGACCCACAATGCTTTAAACAAACATCGATCACAAAGTTTCCGCTAAGATGTCTGTTTAATAAATGTTTTGGTTTAATATTCAGCTGGAGTTCTTATTAGCAATAACTCAATATGCACAAATTCTTAAGTATAAAATTTCATTCCAAATTTTGAAAGAGTTCTGTGTAACGTAATCTACTTTCTATCACGTCCAAGCACTTTTCCGACCCTTTTCCCTTCGCTTTCGTTCTTGTTCAAAATGTTGAAGTTCCTGAGCACTTATATATGATAAATCCATGTAAAGTTTTCGAAAACTGTCGTGAAAATTTTGCACTGTCTTCAGCATCTCATTTCTGTGTGTCATCAGCCTTGCACAGCCATGTCCTTCTAGATGAGTGAACAAAATGAGAATCTCTAAGACTAGACTTTCTTTCTAATAACTTAATGCTCATTCTTTTAAAAATTTAAATAGCGCTATTTCTATCTTTATCCAATGGCGCTTTACAATGATTTTAAAACTATCATTTATGAAATAGTATCTCTAAATCGCTGACAAACTGATGAATTTAGTGATATAGACTAACAGGCAAGCTGACTTTTATAACGGACTGAAGTTCTAGTGGATCTGAACGACCAACTCCCTGGTTGACGAGATGGTCGACTGAGTTAAATCATTAGCAACCAATGGATCGACCGACAAAAAGAACGAATGAGAAAAAACGAAAAAAAGGTACCTACCTATTGACTGATTAACTGTAGGACTGATCGACTGACAGACTAACAGCCTGACTTAAGGTTTTTACTAATGAGCAGTCCATTTTTGCTGACTAGTTCATACGGCCAGCATAAGGAATACCTGGCTAGGACTCTCGTGTACCCGGTTTAGCTAAGCTACCGGATAGTACACTGACTAACTGACGGACGGACTGTATAAATGACTGCAAGACAGACAGGCAGACAGACAACCTACTAACACACTTACGTGCCCTCGTTCCCACCCATCTACTCACTCACTCACTCACTCACTCACTAGCTCACTCACTCACTCACTAGCTCACTCACTCACTCACTAGCTCACTCACTCACTCACTAGCTCACTCACTCACTCACTAGCTCACTCACTCACTCACTAGCTCACTCACTCACTCACTCACTAGCTCACTCACTCACTCACTAGCTCACTCACTCACTCACTAGCTCACTCACTCACTCACTCACTAGCTCACTCACTCACTCACTAGCTCACTTACTCGCTCACCCGTGCATTGGTCGGCTCCCGAACCATCGACTAACTGACTGATTAAATATCAAAAAGACGAAGTACATGTAAAAGTTGAATGCGTGCTGTAATGGCTAGCTGAATAACCGTACGACTAACTGACGTTTTCATTTCCTAGACGAATGGCTCAATAAAGAAAATGTCACTGAAGGACTGACCGACCGACTTACCTGGAAATACTGTTTTTGTTTGAGCAAGAAGTTTACGGATGGCTTCCCAAACAAGACCACAGAAGACAGCAGCTCCAAGTGCTTGCAACAGCACCAAAAGAATCTCATGAAATAATGAAGAGTCAACAGAAAACAGCTCTGTGGCCTGTTCCTCGGCCTCACTTTTTTCTGGTTGCTAAGGGGAAAAGATTGACAGCTTACTTGTCTATGTTGTTCTCATAACAGCGAGTTCTCATATATAAATCAGAGTGAAGCGTTCAGCAAGGATGAAGACATGCCAATATAATGTCAGGAACTGAAAAGTTTATTGAAATTAACCTGTAATGGAGAGGTACTGTTTTCGATCATTTTGCTGATAAGTCCAGCGTTATTTCTGATGTAATCACGAATTCGCTTCTGTAGCTTCATTGCTTCACCCGACAAGACAATTCCAAACCCTTTTGGTAGCTTTATAACTTCCTTGACCCGCAGCTGCTGGTCAAAAAGATGTTTGATGGAGCGACTTCCAGCGACATAGGCATCTAACAACAGTCCTTTGACTTCGCCCTGCTCTAGAGATTTATAGGCCTCCTGTAAAGTGTCTTGTGGCCCTGGTGAAACAATGGGGACGATAATTGTAAACCCTCAGTAAAAGTGGAGACCTTTGGAACTAGAGAGAATGAGCATCAAGGTGTTTCTTGTTTGAAGGCAAAAACAAACGTATAAGGTACTTTTCTTTTACAGTTGACACCAAATTTTACGTTCTTTCAATGTTAACATCTCCATATACGTAATTTAAAATTTTGTCGAAGAAATGTTGCCCGTCAATAACCGTGGACGAAAGACGAAACGCTACTCTACTTTTTTCCACGATTTGCGTGCATCGTAATATGTGTTGAGGCGTTTTTACCACTCGCTTGGCGAATTAACAAGAGGTATCAAGACTCTGTAATTTTCTTCTTTATTATCTACTCTCCTATTGTTGCTACTACCTTCTATTACCACAGCTATTTCTCTTCTTACTTCAGCAAGGAGTGCCCTCGCATTTAATGTAAAAATCACAGACATGTTTGGGTTAGCTGACCGTGGGAATTTCCAAAACAGGATATTCAGTGTTGGTAAAACTCAAGGTCAGTTTTACCAACCCAAACATGACCACCTATGAAACTAATTATCCTCAACCACAACAAGCGATTAAAATGTCTAGCACGGAAAGAACTGAGCCAAGTTCAAGCACACACTAAAAATAAATGATCAAAACTATAGATCTACCAAAATAACAACGTAGACGCAAAAAGGCGAGACTCATCAAAACAAAAGGTAAACCTAAAAATACTCAAAATAGCAATCCTTTATTTCTTTCTTCAGAGACAAGTATAATAACATTAGAATTACATCTTTCCTACTCACTGATGAGAGCATTTCTTCTGACGCCAAGTCTGTGCGCCGCCGAATCAGCCAGAGCCGTCACCTTGACAAGAATGGAACCCAAGAAGATATTTACGATAAAAATGAATTTCCACGCTACCTATCTAAATAATCATATACGATCATAAAATCAAACAAAATGTGTGTCCCTTCGTTTTTACTCTGGGTACTGCTTTAATAATCTTCGTTGTCTGCAAAGGATAATTGATAATGCTGAGAAGTGAAAAAAATCTCAAAAGAAAAAAAGTAAGTATGAATACGTTTACCTACGAAGAGACTGACAGCTCTGAAACATCCATGCACCTCAAAAACTGATTTAAGGTTTAAGTTCAATAATTAATATACAGCCTTCTCATTACCATACGTTTTACTTGTCTATTACATTTACATTCAGATATTTTTATTCAATTCCTAGTTGTCCCTTTTATTCTGTGTTATCATTATTACTTTTGGTTTTCAATTTATATATTTCGTTGCAATTAGTTGTGTTAATATGAGTTCAACCTCAAGGCGTAAAGGTCAGGAATAATTGGGTACATCTATAATTGAACATTACATGAGATTTTTTGTTTGAAACATACAATCAACGGTTTCATCTCGTTTCGGAACTCTAACTTCATCTCCACCCATGAATTCACCTGTCAGTTTTTGACCAATCAGAGACAAGATCATTAAAGCATGACGAAATACTTTTCCGAAACAAAATAAACAACGCATTGAAGCGTAGGGGAGGGAATTTCTGCCCTTTATACATAAACTACAGCGTTGAAAATGTTGTAAAACAAAGGTTTCATACATCAGCTGTGCGTTCATCGAGTTATGAAGCAGTTGGGAAGTTTGGAGAGCACTCAAGAGGCTAGAGTTGCTCGAGGCGTAGCCTCGAGCAACTCTGACGCATCTTTCGTGCTCTCCAAACTTCCCGTGTGCTTCATATCTCGAGGAACGCACGCTGACGTATGAACTAATTGTTAATTATAACATAACCAAAGTAAAGCGCGCGCTCTGATTGGCCAATTCAGCGTCTACCATTTTCCCATGGGTGTACACTGCTGACATGAGCAAATGCAAAGACTAGTTTTCCGTACGCGCTTGTTTTTTCTGGTTACGTAAGATTTGTTAAATAAAAGAAAACTCTTTTGCTACAATATAGCAATGTTATGTCATAAAACGAATGGTAAACGTTGCAGTGTACACTATTGAGTTATGGATGCACTTGGGAAGTTTGCTAAGCACTCAAGAGGCCAGAGTCGCTCTCGGCTATCGCCTCGCGCGACTCTTACGCTTTTTTCGTGCTTAGCAACCTCCCGCGTGCATCCATAACTCAATAGTGTACGTTGGGGTGTTTACCATTTGTTAATTTGTTACTTAAGCTTCACTAGGAAAGACTAGTTTAGTGTTTTGAACGAGATCCAGGCTGTATAGGGCAACAAGACGGAGACAGCACACGGCTCCCTTAGTTGCAGCCTATTTTCGATCGTCGCACTAAGTGATTTCCTCCCTCCATAAACACTGGCACTCCTATTCTAACACGATTTGGACCAAGAGCATAACTCTGTGGCTGGTGATGTACTAGATTCGAATATGTTAATTATGATTTGTTATTAATTTACTTCATGCAATCCCAAAGGTTCAGATTTAACATACCTTTGTTCCATACAACATAATATCTTTTTCTATCGTGTGAAACGTTAGCGAGGTAGCCAGTACTCCTATAAGTACCGAAGCCATAACAAGGCCAGTTAAGATCCAGGCCACCGTGAACAGCCTTGACCAAACTCCCGTAGGAACTCTATCTCCGTAACTAAAAATATGATAATGGGCACATTTATGAGATTTAACAAACAAACTTAAGAGACTTTGTCAGCTATTATATGTTTCCTTTGGTCAAGTTCCATCAATTGTGCCGTGTGGAACGAAAGCAAGAAAACTTGGACACTAGTCCGTCACTCTATGAGGTCCAATGACGTCGCTACTGAATTTTTTACGTGTCATGATTAATCGCTTTTTAATAAAGCTGAAGATAAAGATATTAATAGTTTTCTTGTCTTCATTTGATCATTGCTGCGATAATAATTTCGTGCTTTACCCGACAGTTGTCATGGAAATGAAGGAAAACCAAAATCCTTCAACAGCTCCCTTGATAAAGGAGTGGGCAAAACCGTCATCCCGGCTTGTTTCCTGAATGACAAAGAAGGATACATGAGAAACCTGGAGTTTCGGTGATAATTGCTTTGATGCATGCCTACGTAATATATAGCGCATTTACCTCTCGAAGAACTGTAACTGTGTCCTGCACGATGCATAGAAATGAAAAATAGTAACTCACAGTAGGCACTCTGGGCATCAGGGAGATTGTTACTGCCATTTCGTTGGTTTTATTCTGAGAGTAATCGTGAACAACCTAACACAGTTACTTCACGCTATAACTATCCACCTATCCTAGCTCTGGCCTGGAGTGTCTGCTTGCGAATACAAAACAACCTGACAATATTTTTTTTTAAGGAAGAAAAGTGGACAGGCTATCTCCATTTGAAGGTAGCTTACAATGAAGGGTTTAACTTTCACTTGCGACGTGGATGAGGATAACCACATAAACAAAGAAAGCACAAGGCCAGTTCCACTCACCAGGGCCCATATGATGGTACCAGCCACGTAAGCCGTCATTAAACAAAACAGGTATAAAGGCAAATACTTTAAAAGAGTCGATATGACTCTGTTTTTACTTCCATCCTTCTGACGAACCGTGATGAAGGCGATTCCAGGAGACTCCACCATAGGAACAAATACATAATACCTTTGAAATTTGTCATTATCCATAGTCCCCGTTACAGGAAAGCTAATCGCTGTCTTACTGTTAACGTCTAAGATAACTTCATTCATAGTGGTTTTATAAGCTGTGTCTCCTTTGCCATTGGTCTTAAAATTCAGAGAGGTGTGTCCATGTGATTTGCATACACCACAAGACTCTGACAGCATTTCTTCAACAAAAGTGCCAATAATTCCTTGCGGTGACTGACTGTGAATTGATTTGGTGACGTATGGAGGAAGTACCGCCCAATTGGTGTAGAATACCCCTGGGCAACGACAGGTTTCTGTTATCAAGAAATGAGTTAAATTAGGGTTACTGATAGTCAATAATGTGCTTGTCATTTAACCATTAGAGACTGTGATCAATACTGGTCTTTAATAAAATTAATTTTTTGCAACCCATCGTCGTTCATTGAAATTTTCAATCTAAATATTTCCCTTGAGGTTTGCCAAGTTTCCTAATACTGTAAAACCTCAACTCGTTATCATGGTTCGAAACAAAATATTGTGCTTTCTTTATACGCTGTCATTTAACGATACTATTCTGGGGCAACGATACTATTTCTGAGACCACAGAAGTAAACTGTGTATAACCCATAAAACAAATTGGTTTAGCAATTTCGCTCTAAAAGGCAAGCGTTTGTTCCAAACAAAACAAAAAAAAACCCGCTGAGACGATATATTGTTCGAGCGATATGTCACAATGATGAATCCCTGGCTCCAAGATAAATATTTGGGGCGATATATCGCCGCTCTAAGATAAATCGTTCGAGCAATGCATCGCGAGAACGATATATCACTCGAAAGATTTTTCTTTGGAACGATATATTGTTATATGGAACGATATATTTATCATTGGAACGAAATATTGTACGATAACTCCGATATTTTGTCCATTTATCGTTCTGAAGTGACGATAAAATGCACGATATTTGGACGATATATCGGCGATGTATTGGAAGAACAATGCGCGATATTCGGCAATTATCGTTTGCATTACTTTTGCACAATACTGTAATAAAGCCAGGACGAGGTGATCGGCATTTTTATGACCACACAGCCTTCAAAAGCGTTAGCTGTTCAACATTCACTTTTATTTTATTTTTCTAGACAGTAGCACTACTAGACTTTTGTTTGCCTACATAGAAAACTGTAGACGATATATATTTGGGTTGCGATAGCGCTTGGAAACTTAAATGCTCCATTCAATTTTTCACAAAAGTTTTGCCAAGGTATTTTGTTAATTTTGAGCGGAATCTTTCATTCGGAACTTTTCCAGGCGTTTGCCCAAACGACGAAAATCTGCTTTCCCCTGAAAAATGGGCAGTCACCGTTTTTAAATATGCTATAAGCTTCCCATTACCTCCCGTCACCTCGGCTGATAATGGTCCATCTCCCTTGGATGTAAAGCCAGCTACTTGAACCACGTAAGATGTATAACTTTTCAATCCAGTAAGCTCTACAAGGAGAACCTCTGGACCATCGACAGTCAAGGTGGCCTCTTTGTTATCTACTCGTTCATCAGCAGCTTTTACAGCTTTAAAGATGACACGATAGCCAAGCAGTCTGCCCATTACATACTCCTCTGGCAAAGGTGTCCATGAAACAGCAAACGAATGTGGGGATGTCATGTCTTCTACAGTTACAAGTGGAGCTGCCTCTGGTACTGATAAAAAAAACACATTAGTCTTAATTGAGCATGCATGTTACTGATGAAAGGTACTAGTCCAGAGAAGCATTCAAATTTGCGATTGAGCTATCAGAGGGGAGACTTTAGAGATTTTTTTGGATTATTTATTTCTTTCTCTTTCCTCATTTTCTACTCATCCCCTCCCATCAGCATTTTCACAACTGTCTACACTAATGATGTCTTTGTCTATAAATTCGGATGAAAAGAGAATAACTGCTGAGAAATAGAGCTATATCAATCATTTTAATTCCTGCCAGGAGAATAGCTTAGGAATTGTGACGCCCTATCACGTAAACTTGTTACTTTAGCAAATGTGATATCTCGTAGAGAGCTCAACTGTAATGTACAATTTCGGAAGATGATAATGAGGTCTTTAATCTCTCTAAATGATTTGTAGTACATAAAAGTAAGAGCACACCTCCTTCCTCCATCTTTATTTCTTCACCTTCCCCTGGAAGCCCATTTCCATTTTCGTTGAATGCCATAACTCTTATCCTGTACACTATTCCTTCTTGTAGATCCGTTTGATGAAGGTTGGTAGTATGGCGATTAACAGCGACTGTGTTCCACGTCTCATCATTAAGTGGACGAAAGGCGACCTGATATCCATTGATTGGGCCGTCAGTGACTGGCATCCAGGATACTTTAACACTAGTGGCGCTTGTCAGGTAAATCTTGGTTATTTCAGGAGTCTGGTTAGGAACTGAAAGACATTCAAGAAAATTCTATATTTACATAAAAAGCGAGTTTTTCCTAATTTCTTCGATCGAAAAATGTGCAAACCAAATTGGGCATCAATGTGACGTGTAGTCAACCCCATGTCGCCAAAAAAAAAACCCAAAAAACAAAAAGCACAAAAACAATTAAAAGCGGCCGAAACCACTTCCTTCTTTAGTATGACAAGGTACTTTCATAGCGCTAAGTATATTTTTTTCGAGTAGAGGTACCACCCCCACACGACTGAAGCATTGTAAGTATATCCTATTTTGGTGACCAATCACACGGGTATGTATGCACAGTGGGGAAAGCTACGCCTATTAAATCAACAGCATTGGAATGGACTAACCTCCTGTTACCGAAAGAGTAGCAGAGGAAACTTCCAGGTCTGCTATCCTGCCATTTTTTTCAGTGGCATCCGTGAATATCAGCAACTCATTCGAGTCCAGTACACGGAATGTGATGGTAAAATTTACAATTACACTTCCTTCTCTGCAAAATTACAGAAAAATAGGAATTTTCTTTAAGATCTTAAACTTGGGACCCTGAGCTGTTTTTCAATAAAATGCTGGGTTTTTTTTTAGGAACATTAATTCAAATCTTACCTGCAGTGATTCAAAGTAACGTTCACTAATTTTGAATTCCCAGAATACATTTTTCGAATCTAAATGGTAAAAATTGAAAATAAAATAAGAGTCAAATTGCCTTATGTACTGATGAAATACTGGCAAGTAGTAAAGTGGATTTTTAAAAAACATTTAAAGCTTTTACATAGTTCTTGCTAAGTATTCTAAGCTACTTCCAAATTTTTTCCGTATCTCTGCCTAGGTAAACTCATGTACACTTTCGACTCGAGCTCGTTTCTCAAAATGCTTACGCTGTTGCTTATTGATGCTAGTTCGACGTTAAAAGTTTAACATCATTAGTAGCAGTGGAAGCTTACGTTTCTCTCTATCTTGGCTCCCAGAGTTTTGAATAAGACGCTCTTCTTGTCAAGAAGTGAGTCATCCCAGCTCTCTTCACTAAGATGTGCCTCAACATCCAAAGGTACAACTATGAAATTTCCAAAGGATTGAAGGAAAACACAAGTAGGTATTAAAATAATTATAAATTTGGATGTGACAAGAAGTTGTAGTTTAGGGGTTTAGGTTGGAATTAGGTCACAATTTTGCCAATTTAACTTGAGAAATAAACCATGCCGTCGCATAGAAACAATCAGATTGGCCAGGTCGGGGTGTAAACAAGATTTTTGTATTTTAAGACTTGCATGAGACATCTCAATCATGCTCTATGACCCGAAGAAATAACGGATAACGGATGTTGGTAAAGGAAATAATTTGTCCGTAACTCTTGCGGTCATCAGTGTTACAAACACGGTGTCCTTTTCTCGCCATTAGTTATTATTGACCATAGCCAGTGGCTAGCTTAACGACCTCTTCACCGACAGTACTGCACCTTTACATGGATGTGTTTTGCAAATTTCCACGTCCTCGTTCTCTCCGTTGCATTCTGCGCTGTTTTTGATGACTGATTCAGCTACACATTCCCTTGATCTTTTGCGTAAACCGCCTCCACAAGGCTTGTTACAAACAGACCAATCACTCCATTCAGTCCAAGAATAAATGATGTTGAGATCTAATAAAGAAAACGAAGATATGTTCATTTCTCAAATGAAAAACTGTCCTGTTTCATTTAAAAAAAAAAAATAACACTCATTTTTTGTAAAAGGAAGCGTCATCTGCTTACCTTGACAGCCAAACAATTCCACTCTCATTGATATGTGTTTGTGCCAGGTTACTGGTCGAAAACGAATGAAACGTGCCCTGATTGGCGGATTTAACTCGTGGACAACAAAATCGTTCTTGTTCGTGTTACCAATGAATACCTAAACATCAACGTGTAAAAACCTTGTTGTCGCTAAAGCTCATAATGGCAATCATCCCTAGAGCGCTTGTATTAAGCTAAGGGAATAAAAAACTCATACGTGCCCTTTTTGGTTATTCCTCTTAAGAAACTCTTGGGCCATATTTCTATGCTCTTGGGTACCCAAAACAACCCTCCCCTCAAGACAAATTCACGGAGCATTTATATGTAGTCGTCAGTTGTAACAGCTGTTCCCTCACCAGTGTGTTCACTTTTCGCACGGGCGTAAAAGTTTTCCCGACTAACAGGGCTGTCCTACCGACCGAGGCGAGACGACCCATCTTCCCGAGACGAGTTCGTTATTTTTTCTTGTAAAGGTTTGGTCGAATTTTTCAAAGAAATTAATAAAAGCTTACTCGGCCAGGGTAACTCGGTAGGTATCGTGCTTGCTTAAACGCATGCTGCATGTGACACTTGCCAGTGAAGAACTAACAGAAATGTTGCCGTGAATAAAATTGTTTAAATTCCTTTAATACATCCAAAAATATGAAATTTATAAATCACATGAAAAGATGGCCCCTTCCCTCCAGATTTCAAAATTTAATTCTACCAAATTTTAGGCCACCAATTTTGAATGTGGCTTCCTCATAATGAGGGAGGCTCGGTGGCCTCATGGTTAGTGCGCTCGACTCCAGTTCGAGTGGTCCTGGTTCGAGCCTTGGCCGGGGAAATCGTGTTGTGTTCTTAGGCAAGACACTTTACTTTCACAGTGCCTTTCTTCACCCAGGTGTTTAAATGGATACCGGCAAATTAAATGCTGGGAGTAACCTTGCGATGGACTAGCATCCCATCCAGGGGAGATTAGAAATACCCCTAGCTAATCGCTTCATGCTACAGAAACCGGAATTAAGCGCCGGACTGATAGGCCACTTAACTCTTAAACAGACTTTACCTTTCCTCATGACGAAGACTACTAACCTTCTCTTTAGGCTGTCCTGAATCTTTGTAGTACTCAAAGGTCTCTTTGTCATCACTATACTGCAGCTTATAAGTCGTGACAAACTGCATCTCACCACCATTTTTTCCCTGTGTTCCTACTCTGGTTATCTTAATGTCATGTCCTCTGAGATCAACCTGGAGCCACTGGTTGAGATCATTTGTGAGAGCTGACCAACCGCCCTGCTTGTTACCACTTTGTTTAAATGTATACCTACCCTGGGCCGCAGCAGTGTTGTTGTCCAACTGTGAGGAAGCGCTTACTTGTGCATCAGATATATCACCATTTTTCATGCCAAGAGCCTTATCTCGTGTACATGCTAAGAATTCCATACAAATCAGAGTGGCTAATCAATGATGAAATCATTTTACCAATTTTTTCGAGCAAAGTTCTTTTATGATGTTTTGATATTTTAATTATCATACCTCTCCATCGGTTCATACATTGTAGTCATCAAAAATATCTAGGGATTTCTTTTTGATGGAAAAGTGAAATAAAAAATTACTACAAGCAAAGTTAACTAACACGAAGCAACATCCAAACGGAAAGCTGCCATTCAAGATATGCCTTTAATATTATTGTATTCTGTTACCGATTCAATGTTTCTAACTACCAAATTTCGTTCACTCTTATTTCACCTCCTGTAAGAACTACATGTATCACAAAGGGCACTTAAAGAGTAACAAACAGAAACCAGAATAACGTTACCTGTGCTGTTACTGGGATGGCTAGTTTCTGAAGGTCGCTGAGTTGTTCTCGTAGGCTGAATTTTCATAAGTGTTGTGCTGTTTTTTCGAGGTAAAGTGCTGGTGATACTAATGGGGGAATTTAGAGAAGATGGTTGTTCGACTGAGTGCGCTATGTTGTTTCTTTGAGGTAGTTTACTGGAAAGCCTGGGCTCTTGTTTGGTGATCTTTGTCATCGAAGATTTCAGGATGGCTGCACTTTCAAAAAATCTGGTTGTGGTTGCGGTTGTGGTTGTGGTTGTGGTTGTGGGTGAGTTTACAGGCAATGACTGCTCGATTAAGTGTGGTGACTTTTGTGTTGTGTTGTCCCTTTGAGGCAACGGGTTGGTAAGGATGGAATTGTGATTTGAGATTCTCGTTATTGAAGACTTGAGTATGGCTCCGCCTTCAGAAACGCTGGTTTTGGTCGCAGGGGATTTTAGAGGAGATGAATGCTCGATTGAGTGTGATGAGGTTTGCATTTTGTTGTTTCTTTGAGGTACGTTGCTGGTCGGAATGGGCTCTTGATTTGTAAGCATCGTCATCGACTGCTTAAGGAAGGCTGCGCTTTCAACAAATCTAGTTGTGGTTGTGGGTGGATTTGGAGTGGATGACTGTTCGATTGAGTTCCATGACGTATGGGTGAGAACGTTCGAGAGCACGAAAGTATTTCGTGAAACGCTACTAGATGAGATGTACCATGATGTAAGCTTTGTTGAATTTTCCATGGTAGTCATTCTTCGAATAATAACCTTTGTGGATGCCGGGTTATAAAATGGAGATGGTTGTTTGATCGAGTGAGTCGATTTTTGCACATTACGTTGTAAAGGGATTTGGAATAAACTGCCCTGATGGCGTGTGCTGTAATGAGGCTTTTGTAGTGGGTTTAATGCCAACGTCTTCACAGACTGGAAGATGGCCCTACTCTCAGGGAACCACCAAGTGGCTGTTGAAGTGTGTTGAGGAAATGACTGTTTGATTGACTCGGATTGGGTTTTTGGTATAGATGTCCTTTGAAGAAGGATGTTGTCTGGATTTGTGTTCAACATCGCAGTTGAGTTTATGGTGATCATTTTTTCCAAGAGAAGCTTTGTGGCCGAGGGTTTAATTCTCAGAGATGACTTTTCCTGTACTTTAGATGATTCTTGTGTGTTTTTATGTGTGCTTAGTGCAGAAATCTTCAGAAACTGCAGAATTTCTGTTTTAAATCTTTCAGAGGTAACAGTTGCTGATGTTTGTGTAATAAATCCTGGCGGCATCTTTTTCTCAACAGTGTCTGATCCAAGTTCAGACAATGAACTGGAGGCAGAAATAGAAGAAACTTTTATAAAAATGAGTCTATTATCTCCCGTCTCCGTGTGGTTAGCAAAAATATATGTCTGTGATGAGTTGAGTCCTGCATTTGAGCACGGTATGATTGAACCGTTGTCAAGAGGTTTGGCTGGACAAACGAAATCCTCTATATTGTACTCAAAGCTACCTGTAAATTGTAAAAGTATTTATCCTATTACACTTCATGAGCCGTACATGTAGGTTAGACAATACGGAGCAGGCAATTAATTTGTATCATTTTGACGCACTCTGCAGGCCGACATTTTTTGGAATTAACAATCGTTAATCTTTATCAATCGAAGATGTTAGTACCTATGCCGCTGACTTAAAATATCTCTCACAAATGTTCCATGTGAATAAATACTTTATCATATTTTCAAATTTTCACAAGAACCCTTTGAATCAGCATAGAGTAAGTAGATTTCACAGTGGTCCTTTGTCTATTACATTTGGCAATTTTCTGAGCACTTTTAGGGAATTTTCCTCGCTAAATGTCTAGGACTTCAAGTAAATTCGGGAATGACCTATTAAAAATTAAACACAATCCAGCTGTTTGTCTTGTTACTGCTTTTTCTTTTTGAGTCAGAAAGAACTACTTGGTTGACACAATCACAACTTATCTAGAAGTTTTAAATGAGATTAGAGAATTTCCCGTAACACCCGTTCACGTGCAGAATTAATGTCAGTCTTATTTTTTAAGTATCATCAAGGGGAAAGGTCAAAAATAAAGCGGAGTAATCATTTTTTTCTCCTTAATTAGAGTAGCAAATTGTTTCCCATGGTGCATGTATGAACGCTATAACACAATGCTGTATCTTTTAGGGAGTCGTGAAAGAGTATCTGATCTTATTTAACCGATCCAAACGTAAATTATCCTAATGGCTTGTAAGTGAAGAAATAAGCGTTGTAAAGAAAGATTTGGGGGGTATTCAGCACCCTTTTCTCCAAAATTAAGTACAAAAAAGTCCTTTATGAAGTGCCTTATTTCATATCATAACATAACCAAAAGAAAGCGCGCGCTTTAATTGGTCAATTCAGCGTCCACCATTTGCCGATGGGTGTACGCTGTTGGCGTTAGCAAATGCAAAGACTAGTATCCGTGCGCTTATTTTTTTTTGATCACGTAAGATTTCAGTGTTAAATAGAAGGGAACTCTTTGGCTACATGTAAACACCACAGTGTATACTAAAGAGTTATGGATGTACTTGGGAGTTTTGCCAAGCACAAGAAGCTAGAGTCACTCTCGGCTATCACCTTGGGCGATTCTTAAGCTTCTTTCATGCTTAGAACCCTCCCGCGAGCATCAGTAACTCAGTAGTGTACGCTGTGGTGTAACCATTTGTTAATTAGCAAATACCTTTTTCATCCTTAATATTGCCGACGTTATCGTTACTGTCACCATAGCTACCTTTCGTCAACATCTTACGGCAAAATCTCCCCACTTCGCCTATCTGAGAAAAGTCAAGAACTCGGCGGTAGAGAATGAAACATTTTATTCTGCCGGAGAAATTCTCAGGTGACTGCTGTTCATTGTCCTTTATAGCTCCTGTGATAAATTCTATGTTTTTACCTAAATATATATACTGCGGCTCTGCTATGTTCACAGGACCCCAATACACCTTGCATGCATTTTGCTCCGAATTACTGCTTGCATAAAGAGTGGCATATCCTGATGTTTGATTGTAGGTAACCGCTGCCAATGTCCATTTTTGCAATGTCGTATTCTGGGCCAGTTGCAACTTCAGCTCCCTAACTCGCGTCTTGTTTCCGCATTTTGAGGACAATGAAAAATGTAGGTCGAGGTCTTTTAATGAAAGTAAGAGAATTGACTTGTCATTTACCACAAACTGAGCAATTGTCCTTCTTCCGAGGTCAGATACTCTAAAACTGATTATCATGGTCATATCCTTCAACTTAAAGTTCCCATCGCTATTAGTTATCCGAGCAAATTGTTCCAAATTGGACTTACGGAATACCAATTTGCCACCTGGCCAAGATCGAATCTCTCCTTTCTCAAAAAAATGGGCATCTCCATTAACACATCGACTTGCATCTTTTCCTGTAGCTTCAAGTGGATACGCAGCTACAGGATCATTCCAGCCACTAACAACTTCGAATTCGGCGGGGAAAAGATGACATAGAAAGAAAAGAAACAATAAGAGCAGATTTCTCTGATCATGTTTACTGTAGATAGTGTCGGTCGACATTTTCGGTAGATATATCGGTCGACATGCCGACCGCTACTCGGCTAACACCCGGTCGACATATCGAATTTGATGTGTTACTTTTTACACCTGGTATAACTTCGTGGGCAAAAAAATTCCAAACAAAGTATATTTTTGTCTAACTGAGATAGTGAAAGCGAAAAATTGTAAAGTTCATAGGAAAGTTCGAGTTTGCTTGGATGTCAAAGAGATATTAAAAATGCAAAGGCAAATTATTCTAAAGGTAGCGAGTATAGAAAAATGATAAACATGCCGACCGCTACTCGGCTAACACCCGGTCGACATATCGAATTTGATGTTTTACTTTTTACACCTGGTATAACTTCGTGGGCAAAAAAGTTCTACACAAAGTATATTTTTATCTAACGGAGGTAGTGAAAGCGAAAAATTGTAAAGTTCATAGGAAAGTTCGAGTTTGCTTGGATGTAAAAGAGATGTTAAAAATGCAAAGGCAAATTATTCTAAAGGTAGCGAGTATAGAAAAATGATAAACATGCCGACCGCTACTCGGCTAACACCCGGTCGACATATCGAATTTGATGTTTTACTTTTTACACCTGGTATAACTTCGTGGGCAAAAAAGTTCTACACAAAGTATATTTTTATCTAACGGAGGTAGTGAAAGCGAAAAATTGTAAAGTTCATAGGAAAGTTCGAGTTTGCTTGGATGTAAAAGAGATGTTAAAAATGCAAAGGTAAATTATTCTAAAGGTAGCGAGTATAGAAAAATGATAAAAAGGAAAGAAAAGAAAAAGAAATTCTTTTTGTTTGCCTCTCATTGTCCATGATCAATAATTGCGATTTTACACTCAGCTTACGTACGAAAAGAGAAAATTAAATTAGATTAGCCATCTAGAATGAAGATACATCCATAGCTTTATCGAGTCATTCGAGATACTTATCGAAATTCATGATGAATGAAAAGCTTTCATACTGACTAACCTCCTGATAGGACACTTATACAAGAGATCAAACTAAGGAATCGTATCTGCAAATAAAAAGTGAAATTGCATGTCTCAAGGGATATTTATCTAACAATAAAAAAATAGGAGCAAATTCAATAAAAGGGCGATATTTTCACAAAGTTTTACCATCATGTTGGTCCCACGGTATGATCGACAAGTCCGCCTGAGTTCCTTAAAGCGTTTTGAAGTTACAATCTGAATTATCTTTGGCGCACAGTGCAGAGTTCATCGTACTTTTAACAGCTGTTAATGTTCCAAGCTACAATGAGGTTCAAAAGGCACCCCATAAACAAGACATAATGCGAGGAAAACAAATATATATTCAGTTTATTCTTGATTCTCAATGGGAATCAGGTATTTTTCTTTGAGTTCGATTGTTGTCACCGGCCATAGACCAACATAACATGATTAAAGCCTGCTATAAAAAGGAGAAATAATTAAAAAAATCTTTTAAGCAGCATAAAAAAGATGGGTGCTGCAAAAGTCTTTCATTCACGTGGCTCTGTCAAAATAAAACTGTCAAAAAAAAAAAAAAACCAAAAAAAATTTATTATTGTACATTGTTCTTTAATAGCATGAAAATTTTAACCGTTATGTAACTGCACTTCCGAGATGTCATCCACTCGTTTTCTGGCTTTTTATTTGCTTTCCAGGCTTTGGATTTGCTTATAAAGCCTTCAGACTGTGATCAGGATTTGAGTTTCACAAAAATTAAACCGCCTCTTGGTTAGTTCATGCTGTAGAGCGCCAGACTGCCGTGCGGGAGGTCGAAGGTTCAAGCTTTAGACCGGACCAACACTCAGGGTCTTTAAATAACTGAGGAGAATGTGCTGCCTTTCCTCAATGTCATCTACAAATAGTGAGACATTGTAGTCCTCTTGGATAAGGAGGATAAAACCGTAGGCCCCGTCTCCTGCATCTTCTCAGTGCTGGTTAGCAGGAGACGTTAAAGAACCCACACAGTTATTGCAAAGAGTTGGGAACATATCTCCAGGTGTTGTAAACTGCTCAATGCAGTCTGGCCAAAGTCCCCTACAAAGTGTTGTAAATAAAATTGGAAGAGCCACATAATGGAGATTTAATATAGATATTGTATTGTATTGTATTATATTCTAAATTGAATGGCTAAATTATATCGGAAGAGCCGCATAGGGGCGATTTAATCTATTGTATTGTATTTTAAATTGAAAGGCTTTTGTTCCTATACCGAAGTCAGCATCTTAGCTGAGATGCAGTACAAACGGCACAGCTTGAACCGGGCACTTTCATATTTGAATGGAAAAACGAAAAAAAAAAGACTCTTTCGGCTGACGATGATCTCACAAACGGGAAAATAGCTAAAAATGGTTTAATAGTTTTGAAAAAACTCTTAGCAGAATCGAAAAATCATAAAATTAATTTTTTGATGTGACAACTTCAACAAAGCGCACGGCTGGTGGGACCGGCAACTGATGGATTACCAATCTTTTTTACGTTTCATACCAGCTGCGCTAATAACACCCAACGACAGAGTTTATACGTTACGGTAGAGAAAACGATGGTGTTTGACTGGAGAAATTCATTTCCTATCCAATTTTTTCTACTAAGTAGGTTTTTCGAAGTACCATTGGGGCTACAACCAAAGGCTTAGGCTTCTCAACTTATAGTTACTACGAGACAGTAAGCTCTGAAATAAAAAATTTACTGGGTTGGACTACCTTGATAGAACAAATAAAGCAAATCGGGTAACTGATTTCGATGACTTAGACGGGAAAGTTGTCCCAAAATTCCAATGACCACTACAGCCTGTCTAAGCAGCACTGTATTAATGGTCACCCCGTATTGAATTGGTTACCCTTTATTAGGCGGTTGGCTGTCAAAGTCCCGAATTTTTTAACTCACAAATCGCTGTAGTTTTCACCTCTACCGAGCGGTCACCTTCGTTAAGCGGTGGTGGTCATTCTTAATTGAGTCCCAACGACATGTTTGCATTGTCTTTCATTGAACAGTCACTTGAAGCGCAACCAGTTAAATAAAATTAAGAATAATAGTCCAAGTAAGATTATCTCCCAATATCAATCCTACGCGTACTTTTTAACGATTTTTATACATAACGCCGTCAAATATGGCATAACATGGGGTTTTTTATCGTTCTTTAGAAATCGTTTTTCTATAAAACCGGTATTTAGCGGTCAACTTGTATTACGTGGTGACTTCACCATTCCCCGCAGTTTACCGCACAGTACAGGTTTGACTGTGGTGCAGCCTTCAAACAACTATTCCTTTGACCTTTTGTATGGCAAGCCCTTGCAAGATGAAGGCTGTAACTTCCCAGCAGTGAACCAAACGTATAACAAGAATGAAAAAGAAATAACACGATAAAAGAATTTTCCATGTATTGTTTCACAAAGGAAAAAAACAACGAGAATTTCCATTTTGCAAGACCATATGTAATTTCCATGTTCATCACCTGTGTCTCCGTAATGAATTAATCATATGTCATTATAAATAAAATTTGTCTGAACTTACTGTAAATTTTCAGTGAAAACCGTATAGATGTTTTTCTTATTCTTGGTTGTGCGTGAGTAGTTTTGACGCGGATCTGAAAGGTGTAAGAATTTTATTTCTTTGGAACTTTTGTCGTTCAGTTGCACATTCTCTTTTGAAGAGTCTTAGTTTTAAAGGGGAAGAAGATGAAATTGTGTTATTCGAAATATTGAAATATTGAAACAAAATCAGAGCAAAATTTTGTCGCCGTTGACTTAAGAGTCTGTCCACGAGAGGACCAGGCAGGCGTGACACATGCCATCTCACCGAATTCTCTCAAACTTTCACAGATGATTAAGGTCATAAAGTTATTCAAGAGTCCAAAGTAGTTTCGGCTCCCGGTTAATCCCTGGGGTACAAGGGCTTTCACATCAAATCCCATGGATAAAACCCCAAAATTAACCCTAAAATTGTACTTTCAAAAAGGATCTCCCACACTGATAGTGTGTTTTCGCACATTCTGCTGTGACGTCACCAAAATTTAGCGTCCGCCATGTTGGTGGAGTGAAAAGGGTGACGTGCAAGTGTTTACTTAACTATTACAGTTTCATTACTTTGTTTGAAGTATGTCGCAAAATGCCTGCTTTTTGCCTAATTATAAACTGTTCCAACGACAAATCTAAACGTAAAGATCTTTCATTCTGTCGTGTACCGAAAATTATTAAAAATCAAGGCGAGGAAACGGAGATCTTGTCAACTGAACGCAGGCGAAGATGGCTGTCAGCCATACGTCGACAAGATTTAACAGACCGAATAATTGAAAACGATCGTGTGTGTGGAGACCATTTTCACTCAGGAAAAGCAGCTCCTTTGTGGGATAAGTTTAATGTTGACTGGGTGCCTTCTCTTAACATGGGACATCAAAAATCTGTGATAGACGAAGCGTCGCTGCAACGAAGCCTTGAAAAAGCAAAGAGAGTCGCAGAACGAAGGAAACGTACACATGAGAGCACAGAAGAAATGGCCAAAGAGAAGTCAAAAAGAGTGAATGAACCTGGCGTATGTGTTAAATATTTATTCCAGTCTACGACTACGGACGTTGAAATGGACGATATCGAGGACCTCGCTGAAAATTTGCCAGATAACTTGAGAAATGCCGTAACACAAACAGCAGTTTCAACGACAACAGTTGGCATTCAGACAAGTGAGACGCATAATTGTATGCTTCAAACCGAGTCTTTGTTTCTTAATAAACAATGTTCTGACTTTGATGAAGCTTTTTTTGTTGATAACAACGAGAAAGTAAAATTTTACACTGGTCTACCTTCCTTTGAAATTTTACAAAAAGTCTTCTGTTTTGTTGAACCTTATGTTGACAGACGTCCTCAGCTTTTGTCTAAGTTTCAAGAGTTTGCAATGGTTTTAGTAAAATTGAGACTTGCTGTTCCTCATCTTGACCTTGCGTATCGTTTAAAAATTTCATCTGCAGTGGTTTCTCGAATTTTGTCTGCTTGGCTGACTGTCATGGATGTTCGCTTAGGTCCTCTTGTCAAATGGCCAGATCGTGACGAATTGTACGCAACCATGCCTAGATGTTTCCTGGACTCATTCGGACGCAAAACCACAGTTATCATTGATTGCTTTGAAATTTTTATTGATAGACCGACTAATCTCCTTGCAAGAGCACAGACTTTTTCAAGTTACAAGCATCATAACACTGTTAAAGTATTAATTGGAATTACACCACAGGGTACAATTTGTTTTGTTAGTGAGGCTTGGGGAGGGAGAACTTCAGATAAATTTTTAACTGAAAACTGTGGTCTACTGGATAAACTTATACCAGGTGATTTGGTTCTTGCAGATAGGGGTTTTACCATTCATGAAAGTGTTCAATTTCAGCAAGCCCAATTGAACATTCCTGCATTCACCAAAGGTAAAGACCAACTTGATCCTGCGGACGTGGAACAGACAAGAAAAATTGCTTCTGTCCGAATACACGTTGAAAGAATCATTGGTTTGCTTAGACAGAAATATACCATTCTTCAACAAACTTTACCAACTGATTACCTAATTTGTCGAAAAGGCGAATCTGTACCTCTAGTTGACAGAATGATTAGAATTTGCTCTGCACTAGTAAACCTATGCCCTCCTACTGTACCTTTTGATTGAAAGCCTAAATAGTAACAGTGAAACTATATTAAATTTTTGGTGGTGAATTTTTCAAATTTCTAACAAATGAAAGCACCAGAATTACGGCTGTGTGACTAATAAATATAACTGTTATAGTGCACTATTCTATCCTTGCTTACACAACATGCTGTTGCCCAGTAGTAACCATGTGGAAGTTCTCAGATTTAACCACCAAAAATTTAACATAGTTTATGAAAGTCTGTAATAATAATGCAAAAAGTTTGTTTCATTTTTTATTCATGGAATGGAATGTTTAATTATTTTAAGTTAGTCAATACAATTTTAAACTGAATGTGGTATCAGATGTTATGTGCTTTCGACTGTGGGAAAAGGGGTAATGAGACAAGCTTTCAGGCAAGCATACAAATGAAGTCGCATCTTTGATACATTAAGTTGAGGAATATTTGGGTCCAATGTGTAAACAAGACTTGTTGCAAAAGCAATAGCAAATACACCACAATCTGAACCATTTGATTGTTGCTGTATTGGTACAACATTGATTCCTTGGAAATCCTCTCCAACTAGACTCTCTACTTGTTGTTCAAGATCATCAAGTATAACATCATTGAAAAGGCTGTCATACAAATTTACAACACCTTTTTCACAGCCAATTGAACTAGCACACACCCAATGGTTTCCCCCAGTATGCAAGATCTGTACAAAATCTCCATGAACCTTGTCAAAGTTGTGGCATGGACCCAAGCTTGGACGTTGAAATCCTTGAATATCTGGGTTAACTTGCTTTAAAAGGACATGAGCTTGTTGAATGACAGTATTTTCCAACCAGCCAGTAGATGATTCTATAACATCGAAGTCGTGATTTGTAAGTGTTGAAATGATACTGTATTTATCCACTTGCTCAGTTTCTCTAGTACCAAAGTAGACAATCTCATGATCATTATGAACAGAACTCTCAGAAGGTGAAAAAGGTAGATTTGAATTTGTAGCTTTAGGTTTGATAGATTTAGTGGAACGAATGCTGTCCAATTTGCAGAAGTTACATGCCCAAGAAGATTTATAATTATTTGGGTATCGCTTATATGACATGCACTGTAAATGAAAAAACTTCCCATTAGAACAACTATCATTGTGGCATTTCAGCAATTTGTCATCAGAATTTGCTTTCCTTTTACAAACACAGATACTTTCCATTGACAAAGCTTCTTCAAATAAATTAGGAACTTTATCATGTGTCTTTAACCCTTTCTTACCATGGCCAAACTTAGGTAATTTTCTACAATGTGGACATAACCATGTCTTTGCAACATTTTTCATGGAGAGACAGGCTAAATGGAATCGGGAAATGGGACACTCCGGATTTGAACATGTTGCAGTAGGTTCATTTGAGGTCCTCCTGCAGTAACATTCACCCCCACATGAGACAGAACCAAGCTCTTTCTTCAAATCCATCTTTCGCGTGTACCATCTGCCAAGGACTTCAGGTAATATGCAGGTCCTCCAAAACAAAGAAAGCTTTGCCACCTGCAAAGCAAAATGTTCAGAATCTGGAAAAATTCTCTCCTGAACTAGCTTGGAACCATTTTTTGAAATAGAAAAAACAACAAAATCACAATAGGCCCTTTTGGTTATGTGGAGTTGTTGCTGGACTTGGTAGTAGTACGAATGATTTTTCTTTAAGGAGAATTTCTCACCATTCCATTGAAGACAAGATGACTTCTTCTCACAATAGTTCTTGAAATCAGTTCCTTCAATGCAATATGGGCACTTTACCTCACCACAGCCATATCCACAACAATCACATTCACATAAAAAATCAGGGGTGGCATGAAGAAAAGGATGCTCTACATCAATAAATGTTCCACATTTTGTCACCTTAAAATTAGTATGACTCTGCTTCATATGAGTTTCATATGCTTCTATTGCAGTTTGCTCATGCTTACAACCATGGATTGTTGCTGCTGTGCTGAAACAAAAAAGATGTGGATAACAAATAGATTTAATTAGAGACTGGGATGGCTGTGATGGATCTGTATGAGAGGCAGCACGAGACTTTGAAGCACCAATCCTACAAGCTCGGTATCGATAAAAGGCATTACTTTTCGTTTGCTCCACGGTTTCTCTTTCAATCAAGGCAACTTCTTCAAGACTGATACTAACTTCAACTTTGTAGCATTCCTTTAGAAGATCAATGTAGTTAAGCTGCAGGAATTTGGGATCAAACAAATCTGAAAGAGGGTTGATGCCCCTTGTTTTAGAAATAAACATCGCTGCATATGACTTTTCCAAACTCAAGCAAACAGGCTTTACTTGGCATTGACTGAGCGATTCATAAAATGCATCAAGCTCCTTAAAAGAGGGTCTAGGTGGAGGGGCCTTTGGCTTGCGTGGCGTTGCAGAAGCACTTGCACCGCTTGATTCCAAGGAAGCACTCAAACTCTTGGTATCTGCAGCACAATTCAAAGAATTAACAGTCTTGTCAAGATCAGACTTCATTTTCTTCGCTGATGTGAAATTAATATCCTTCACTCTTAAATAATCCACGCTTTTCACTGTAGCGGGCAAAATCCAAGAGCATTTAACTTGGGTGCACGCGAGCTTCTCGTTTAACCTTGTCGAAACTTCTAAGTAAAAAAGAATACTGGCAATATGCGAACAGCACTCTCCTAAACCCGCCATACATCCATGACAATGCGCAGAAAGAACAGTCCCATCTTTAGTTGTGATTATCCAAAGCTGCACCGGTGGTTCATTCATTCGCTGTGAGTGTCGAACTTTGCCAATAACCACGTATTTACCACTAAAAATCTGACCTAAAATACTTGTAATAAAGCCGGATACCATTTGGTTGTAGGCTTGCAAGCCTCTAAAATTTTTAAATTGATCTTTGGTATAAAAACTTGTCTCTAAAACAAGATACGATACAAGATCGAGTGGTTCTACGCGGGGAAGGCATTCGGTACTCAACTTTTCCTCTGGAATAAAGAGAGGGTCTATTCCAATAACAGATATTTTCTCAATATAACGCTTTCTAACAGCACTGTCGAGAGATTTTGCATATTCAGACAAAGGGATCTCATGAATAATTCCTTTTTCTGACTCACTGTTTACGTTTTGTTCCGCATGACTAGTCGCCATATTGGGTCTTTTACTCCACCAACATGGCGGCGTATGAAATTAATATATGCCGTGACGTCACATGAAAACACACTATAGGTAGCGGTGGATTTTAGTTTACTTTCCTCCAACAATTCTTTGAACCTTAACTAATAGAAAGTTCGAAGTTGGATTGATTTGAAATTAATCTCGCCAATCGAGAGCATTTCATAATAGAGCGTTTTCACTCACGTGACCAAATTTCTTTATCGTCATGGTAACCGACTTCATCCGCCATGTTGGTGTTCCATGATAATCAGCTCTGAGTATTGTGACAGGAAACATTTGGAGCACATTTTACGGTTTTGAGAAGAAAATCGTGTAATATTTATATTTTCGTTATCACAGTCCTTTGCCTTGTCATCAGCTGTGGGAACAAAACAGGGAAGAAGTGGTCTAACGTCGATAAAGTAATGTTTTTTCGTGTCCCACGTGTTCAGTATAGTCAAGGAGAGTACAATGAAGAACTTATTCTGAGCGAAGAAGAATGTGGATCTGTGCGATAAGTAGAGATGACTTAACTGATGATATTTAAGAACGCAGTAGGGTCTGCAGCCGGCACTTCGTTTCAGAAGAAGCTGCGAAAGGTTGGGATCGATTCAACGTAGATTGGGTCCCTACCCTCCATCTTGAGCATTCAAGTATGCAGGTCCATTGCATCGGGCAACCATTTTATTTTCACTGTAATAAAGTGGGTATTCTTTCTCTCCAAAAATTTTTTAACTGTAGATGTACCTTAAGCAGTCTAAAATTTAGGAAACATTTTCAATACACCAGATTTTAAAGACTGATATAAATGGTTTCTCATTTTAGGGACATCAAATTGCATTGTTTCAGGGTGTATACCATAGACAAGGCATGTAGCAAAGGTGGCAGCAAATACTCCACAGTCACTGCTATTTTTCTGTTGTTGCACAGGGACAACTTGAAATGCTAGTAAAATTTGAACATCCAACAAGATTGAGTACCTGCTCTTGTACTTCATTTAGAATAATGTTATGATACAAACTGTCATACAGGTTGACAGTGCCATCTTCGCACCCAACTGAGCTTACACATACCCAGTGGGCATTGCCAGTATGCAGAATCTGAATAAATTCCCCAATAACCTGACTAAGTTTCTAAAGAGGCCTAAAGTTAGTCTCTGAAAGCCCTCCACATCTGGATTAATGTTTCTTAGACAAACATGTACTTCATGGATAATATCACAGTGAAGCCAACCATTGGGTGATGAAATCAATTGGTAATGCCCATCATCCAGCTTTGCAAGTGATGCTGACTTTTCTGAAGAGTATTTTGAAACACCAGTTATCACAACACTATCATCAGATGCATTGAAAGTGTCACTAACAACCTTTGTTCAGTTTTTCCTCCTGATTTACACACCATACATTCCCAAGTTGTCATTGCATTGTTCAGCACCTGCTTGAAGTATAAGCAGGGCAAATGAAATAACTTTCTATCTTGACAAAATGGGTTGTGGCATTTCAGCAGTTTATCTGAACAGTGGCTTCTGTTTGCATGTGCAGATAAAATCTAATTTGAGAGCTTCATCCAAAATATCTCTTGTCTGTTTGCATTTTGATTTTTCATTTTTGGCTGCTGGTGTTTTTAGACACAGGGGACAAAACCACTTGTTAGGTACTTTTGTAATTTTCAAACAAGATAAATGAAAAGTAGAGATGGGACATGCTTGGTTTGTGCATGTTACCACAGGCCCTCTAGCTGCCAGTCTGCAAAAACAAGCAAAAACAATAGGGATAAGGGGATGAATGAGACAAAATTCACTTTTGAGTACACCACCTTCCCAAAATTTCTGGTAGCACACAGTATCTCCAGAAGTGATTAAGTTTGGAAACAACAGAGTGCCAGTGTCTGACATCAGGCAAAATTCTTTCACAGAAGAGATCAATTTGCTCACGAAAACCACAAACAACAAAGTCAAAATAAAGCTTTTCAGCAGTGAATATTTACTGTTGAATTTGGTAAAAGTAGGCATGAGTTGTATTTGTTAATATACTGCTCCAAGTCTATTTCCTTTAAACAATAGGGGCATTTGACCTCCCCACATCCATTCCCACAGCAATCACACCTACACAAAATGTCAGGTGTAGCATATAACCATGGATATTGTTTATTGATAAACGTCCCACATTTCGTTACCTGAAAGTTGATGTGCTTTTCCTTCATGATCTTTTCATAAGTTTCAATAGCAACACTTTCATGTTTACAACCATGTTCTGTAGACTTCTATACGCCTTAAAATAGTCTTTACTGTAATAACTCGTGTCAAGCACCAAAAAAAACAATAAATCCATCGATTCGACCAGAGGCAGGCACTCTGGATCGTATTTTTTGTCTGATAACAAGAGAGGATCGATTCCAACGCAAGAAATCTTCTCTAAATAACGTTTTTTCAAGTGGGGATCGAGCGTGTTCGCACAATCTGAGAGAGGATATCCAGCCATGTTGAAAAATGTGGAACACCAACATGGCGACTCAACTTTCCCGCGAAACTTATGACGTCATGTGCAAACGCTCTATTAATTTTAAGAGACCGAAAATTAGGCTTTTTTAATCACAAACATCTCCAATGGGCAACGTTACATGTCGATCAACATGTGATCACAGTAAAACCCAATCATCGTGCTATGTTTCTGACGAAAAAAATTTTTGGCCTCTGTGAAATATTCGTGATCACATTCCTCCGAAGTGCGTGACAGGCAAAGTTAATTTAAGCACTTTGTGATCATAAGCTGCTAGTTAATGAGCCGAATCAAATCGCGGTATGGTATACGTGACGCCAATTGTTTTGTTTTTTGGCTCTAAAAGTATTAACAGGTGTTAAGCTGCATAGTTAAGGCTTTAAATTAATTGTACCAATTCGTAGATATTGACAATTCACTGACAGTTACTAGTAGATCTAATAACACCGATGCGGGTTTATACGCCGGAAGTCAATAGCTAAAAAAAACTATGCGAGGTATATTATGTACATTTTGTTACTTTCTATACTTGTTAAATTTACTCTCAAACTTAGGATGCACTTAAACTAATTTCCTTCTAGAGAAAAAACAGCCGTCGAGCAAATTTGGGTGTTTGGCGTGACACGTGCTCCCGTCATCACATGTACTTGCATGAATTCAGGAATGAATTTCCCATTCTACTTGAAATAAATTTATTTTATTTTACCTTTGTAAAATCTGATTGCATGATTGTTTTCGATGTAGAGATCCTTTAATCAGGCTAATGTAAACACCGTCGCCATGAAAAATAAACAAAGATAACAAAAAAGCACGTAGTGTTTTCTTGCCAGTGAAGTCTTGCTGTTGTTTTTTCTTGTTACTTGGTCGATTTTTTGTAGCGGCAACCTAAAGCTATGGCTGCCCAAATGTCTTGTTCGTTCTCTTCGTATCCCAAGAGCACTTGTGATTTTTCAGTGAGATTTCCAGGGAAGAATGAATTATTTCCTTTGTTATCCTGTGCGAGGGATATCAAATCTCATTTGCGACAACTGAAGTTTGCTCAAACATCTGTTAGGTCGGAAAAAGACCTCAGTCATTCTAGCTAGAGTGGGATTCTTTGATGAGATGGGGGACGATATAACAGTGTTTCCGAAGCATCGCGCTGCGCTAGGAACCTGGTGGAGACCAAGTCTCAAATGTTACCATCCTCTGCATGGCAATAAGCGACGAAAACCAGAAAGAGGAGCAAGCCTCCAGATGTGTAAAAAGATTAGGATCATGTCTACTAACGGCCGCCCCGGTCGATATATCGACCGATAATTAAAGTTACTATTGTTGCCGTATGATAATTTTATGTTATTTCAGTGCGTGGCCATAAACACAGCTACGATGACAGACCCTCCCTAAGTAGCAAGTGACCCTGAACGACAAGTAACTCCCTCCTCCTCCCCAGGGTAAGATTTGACATAAACGTACTTTCGCCAAATATTCAAATATCGCGCTTGTGCAGTAATCGGCTACGTTCGAATTTACCTCGTGAATTTCGCTTTTGTGGTGGTAGCGAGTTTGAATTTCCCTCGTGAATTAATAAGTCATTGTTTGGCGTTAAAACTATTGTTTCAAGATACGCGTATTACCTAACACGCATATTTTTGTAAAAGGATAAATAGATACGTGCCTCGCTTCAAAAAGTCAGAAGAGAAGGCAACCAGAATTGTAAGTAGTTTTAATTAGTGAGTTTCTTGTAACTTTCGCAAGTCCTGTAGTTAGTTGTAGAATATTGTAACGTATGTATTTTCTTTCATTTGTAGTTTGACAACATAAAACACAAAACTTAACTGTTGTTAAAGTCAGCGTTTGTTCAAAAATCTGCTTAGTCGACGTCTCTTCCAAAAGGATAAACATATATCCAATTCAGAAGCAAATAACAAGAACATTGTTGAATTCAAAATACATGATAGGGAAACGTTTGTAAAGTAAAAAGCAAGAGCATTGTTTCTTTCAAGGATGGTGGGTTGGGGGCTAATAGTAGAGAGAAAAGTGGCTAACCAAAGACTGGGGGGCTAATTGTCCAGGGGTGAGTTGTCCGGATACCGATACCAGTAAACGACATCCTAGCGCGGGTAGGTAGGTAGGTAGGTAGGTACGTAGGTAGGTAGGTACGTACGTAGGTAGGTAGGTACGTAGGTAGGTAGGTAGGTAGGTACATAGGCAGGTAGGTAGGTAGGTAGGTAGGTAGGTAGGTACGTAGGTAGGTAGGTAGGTAGGTAGGTAGGTAGGTAGGTAGGTATACTTTATTAAATAAAAGAAACAGGCTAGCCCCAAGAAAAATCAGCTGGTTGACATAGAGGGCGTGTTTGTATATACATAAAAAAGAGACTGCAACTAATAATACAAGATTAATAACGTCGTTGGTCTATAATCTTAAGAGTTCAACTATTATGAACTAAATTCTAATCTAAGTTGGAAAAACCATATCTATACCCTAAAACTAAGTAAAACTGTCGGTCTAATTGCGAAGCTAAGACATTTCGTTCCTAATCGAACTCTTCTTGGTGTTTATAAATCCCTCATTGCACCTTTTATAACGTATGGATTAACTTCTTGGGGAACTGCATCCAAGACCCTGTTAAATAATATTCTTGTCTTACAAAAACGCGTACTCCGTCTTATTCACTTTGCCCCAGTGAGGGAGCATGCAATACCCTTTCAGTTTTTTTGAAAGGAAAACTTCTTCCACTAGAATTACGATATTATGACAATATTGCTAATTTAATGTACGACATCACTGCTACCTCTGCACCAAGTAATATTTCGAATTTGTTTTCGAAAATTTCCAGCGTTCACTCTTACGGCACACGTTCATCAATGTGTGAGCATTTTTATACTAAAAAATCTGCGCTTAATGTTAAAAATTAAATAAAGCTTTTTCACGTGTTGGTGTTAAAACCTGGAATGGGATACCAACTAGTCTCAAAAACTTATCCAAGAACTCTCTTAAAAAATCCATTAGAACAAAATTAATGGAAATTCTAGAAACTGAATACACCCATGTTGAAATGCATATCATAACTTCGATACCCACACTGGCCTTCATAAAAATCATATCAGTATGACTATCCCAGCTAAGTTTTTCATCTATCTGAACCTCCAGGCATTTATGTTTAAGTTCGGGAAACGGGTATATTGTTTACCACAACGGATTGTTCGGTATTCTTATTGTTCAAATTATACGAGGAGCCAATAGACATCAATTTAGATTTAGAGGAGTGCATTTGAAGTTTGTTTTCTATGCCCTTTGTACATATGATCTTCAATATGGTCAGTAATTGAATCGATACTTTACCGACACTTAAACGAAACTTGACCGATACTTGACCGATACTTGACCGATACTTGACCGATACTTGACCGATACTTGACCGATACTTGGCCGATACTTGGCCGAAACATGACCGATAGTTGATCGCTACACATTGGTCGACATATCGGCCGATAGATGACCGATATATCGGTCGACTATCGGTCGACTATCGGTCGACTATCGGTCGACTATCGGTCGATATGTCGACCGATAGTCGGCCGATACGTCGACCGGGGCGGCCGTTAGTACACATGATCCAAAGATTACAGAGAAATGGAGAGTTCTTGTTCCCGTCGGTGCAGGTATGATTTTGTTTTCATCTTTTGCTGTCTGGAATCATGTCTCTTGTAGAACCAGATAGACACCAGTGGTATTCCTTGTTCTTCTGCCAGAGAATTAATACTTAATAAATGAAATCACTTAAACTGGATAGGGAATTAACAGAATTTGTGAATAGTTCATTTCGCAGGTCAATATGACAATAACTGCTCACTTCTTGTGACAGAAAAGTTTCAACAGGAGACTGAAAAAAGAATTTTTGACCATTTACTTTCCACACAAGGTAAAAGGTAGTCGATAACTTTCGACTTTAAAACAGGTTTAAGCTCTGCGTTGGCTATACGAACTTGGTTTTTTCGGTCTTAGGGGAGCTACGTCACGATATTTTGAGTGATTTTTACAGTCGTAAAGAGTTACCTTTAGATAGAATGAAACCTTGCACCCAGTTGCGTCTGGGTGTAATGTAACTGAGGTCGACGTCCAGAAAAAAGAAAACCTACCGCAACTTATTTATGATTACTGTTCATCGCGCCAGCGTAACAGAAGGAGTGATAAATTAACCTAGTAGTCATCAGACTAACTAAGATCAACGCAATAAAGTGAAAGCGATGCCACATCCAAGATATCTGCAAACGTTATATCTGTGAAGAAGACATTGGCCAGAAAAAGTTGATTTACACATTTTACGCAAATTCTGGAAGTAAAAATGTTGGTAAACCGAAAATGCAAGTACATGCTTTATACAAATTCCCTATTGCGTAGGTGTTTCATAATATAGAGCTTTACCTCAACATTGGCTGTAAGCCTAACGGTGACAATACTAATTAGGTAATACAATGCCGTTTTTTCTCTAGACAAGAAGCTATATCCACCTTTTCGACAAATGCACCAAAAACTGGTTTGCAGTGGTACCAATCCTGAAAAGTACGGTTGTGGCTTTAAAGGCTAGTTATTCTAACCTTAGAGAAGCTTTCTTGCGATCCAATCGCGTTGGGTGCTACCACAATGCATATCTTACTCTGTCATTGGCAAGTCTTGGTGAGCGTGTCGAAATCAGAATCTTGCGCTATGACCTCAGCAATCCCAAGCCGGCAAAGATGTCTGTGACCACCGTATAGCCACTCGTAAAAGTCACATGCGGCAATTTTGTAAACGAGGGAAATGACATAAACACCGCCAATTACATTAAGGGTTGCAATTGAATCGTATGGTGGGGTAAAGGGCTTTTATGCCAACTGTAGCAGAAATCCAAGATTCTTTTCAAAGTATGACGAAACATAGCATGACTGGAATTCGCGCACTGAACAACTTCTTGTTCGACTCAGCTGGACTGAGAGCTTGGAAGGCATACAATGTGGGCACCGGCAGGTTTTTTTCGCTGGCACAGCTTCAGAAGTATTGTACTCCACAAGGTCCCACAGGTGTCAAAAAACTTCAGCCATTTAGCCAAAAACAATGCAACCGTTACAAGATGTCGGCACGTTTCGTGCAGGTGCCATGCAGGCCCAAGTTGTTGGACCTTAAGCGCCAACGGAGGTGCAAATAATTCAATCAGACGAGGCAGAGTCAGCAAAACGATTGGTCGCCTCCTATTCCTGCCCTGAACAAGGATGTGTCAAAGTCTACAAGGAGTTTAAAGGTCTAGAGAAACATGTTGATGTTGGACGCCACCTAATCAAGTTAGAAAGAGAATCGGACTATGACAGCATCATAGCAAAATGGGCAGAGACCTGTAAAACTGTTACAGGAGACTAAGTGCGAGGTGAAGTTGATGGTGCACCGTCAGTGACAGAATCTTCATCAGTATTAGCTGACAATCCATCACTGGAGGAGGGTTGGGCAATAGAGAAATCAAAGAAGTCAATCCGATTTTCCGAACGCGTTCGCTCTTATTTGCAGGAAATATTATTCCAAGGAGAAGAAACCGGTGTTAAAGCAAATCCCGCTTATATTGCATGTAGAATGAGGAGTCAAAGGTCGTCAAATGGAGATAAATTGTTTTCAAAGGAAGAATGGCTTTCAACACATCAAGTTGCAACTACTTCAGCAGGCTGTCAGCCCTTAACAAGAGTGGTGTCTTGAAGCCAAATGTAAGTGTTTTCCAAGAGGAGGAAGAGGACCTTGATTATATCAGCGAAGTAGAAGCAATGGAGACAAGATTCCAAATAAGAAGGAAACTACAACTTTAATTTAAAACGTGTATTTTATGTATAATTGCGAAGTAATCTCTATTTAATTATGAATAACCTACAAAAGGCATTCGTGAATACTGTGAGGTAAAAAGTACTGGCTATAATATCTGGCGAGGAGCTTGGCAAAACAGTGGAAAGCAAATCCCTCTACATTTGAGTACCACAACGCTACTAGCAACCCCTTGCCACATAACATATAGCAATACAAATTCAATTGTAACTGCAATGAAACGTGGAAAAGAGCTTAGCACTTATGTCCATTAAATACATGTAAGAGGCCAGCTCCAATCCTAACGTGAATAATTGTGAGCAAGACTACTACTATGGGATACTCCACAAACACTTACTTCAGAAAATCAACATCAAAAATCAAAATAACCGGGGTATCTTCCAATCTAGCTTATAGACTTGAGCAGCTCTTTCCCTACTTAGTAAAATTTTGTTACATCTGAAGTATTTTGCAATAAGTTTTCAGTTACTTCGTTAGCACTTTTAGTATTTCAAAATTGAAAATATTGCATATGAAAAATGAATCTTCGAATGCCGTTTTTTATTATTCTCGGATTGGTAAAAAATACCACAAAACGTAATTTAAAGGAGGATTGATTAGGGCGCGAAGATAATAATTTACTGTAAAATAGTATCTAACAGTAAGTGCGTAGTAGTTAAAACTAAATAAAAGAAAACAGTGGAAATAGTGCGTAATACTAACTAATAGTGCAGTAACTACTGTTTCATGGGTCTAGTAAAATCACTCTAGTTGCCACATCATAGTTGAATAGAATAGAGAAAATTATGATGAATACAAGCACAAAGTGGCAAGGAAACTGACTATTTAGATTAACCTGATTTCAGAAAAATACTCATGCAATTAGATTTTAATTTGGATATATCAACAAAGTTGAAATGGTAGATTTTAGTATAGTGAACGAAAATAACTTGAACCTAAGTCGAATATGGATTGCCTGTCAAAGAGAGACTTCTATTTTTTCGAGCTCAGCGAATTTTATTTCTGAATTCATGCATTGAAGTACATGTAACAGAAACACGTGTCACGCCACACACGTAAATTTACATGACAGCTGTTTTTTCTTTTGTAAGGAGATTACTTTAAGCGCGCTCCATGATTGAAAATAAATTTAAGAAGTATGATTTCATCTGTTGACATGAATCGGTGTTATTAGATTTACTAGTAACTGTCAGTGAATTGAGCCAATATCTACGAATTAGTACAATTAATTCAAAACCTTAGCAATGCAACTAAACATCTTTTAATAATTTTAGAGCCAAAAAACAAAACATTTGGCGTCACAAGATTTGATTCGGTTCATTAACCAGAAGCTTGTGGTCACAAAGTACTTAATCAACTTTGCCTGTCACGCACTTCAGAGGAATGTGATCACGAATATTTCAGAGAGGCCAAAAATTTTTTTCGTCACAAACATAGCACTATGATTGGGTTTTACTGTGATCACATGTTGATCGACATGTAACGTTGCCCATTGGAGATATTTGCAATTAAAAAAGCCTAATTTTCTGTCTCTTAAAATTGTCGCGTGACAAGGTTAATTATGAAATGCTCTCGATTGGCGAGATTAATTTCAAATCAATCCAATTTCGAACCTTCTATTACCTAAGGTTCAAAGAATTGTCGGATGAAATGAGATCAAAATCCACCGCATTTTATTAGTGTTAGAGATCCTATTTGAAAGCACAATTTTAGGTTTAATTTTGGGGTTTTATCCCTGGGATTTGATGTGAAAGCCCAGGGATTAGCCGGGAGCCCAAACCACTTTGGACTCTTGAATAACTTTATGACCTTAATCATCTGTGAATGTTTGAGAGAAATCGGTGAGATGGCATGTGTCACGCCTGCTTGGTCCTCTCGTCACGTGGACAGACTCTTAAAAAGTCACGACAGTCCTGCAGGCAGTTGCAACTATCTGCAAGTATATTGCACCGCCCAGAAAAATTTATTTGGCAGCCGTAAATTGAAAATCTTACACGATGTTCTTTTACTTAGAGAAATTAGAGTTATTTTAACCTCAATTGCTTCATTTTCTTTTAGCTGTATTCCTATTGAATTTATAGAATACCGAGCTATACGGTTTCCGGAGTTGGTAAACAGGAAAATTATGTAATCGATCGATGTTAAGCGAAGAATTAGCAAGTCATTCAGTAACTGCGTGTTGCAAATGTAAAAATTGATTCAAAAATTTGATTGAGTGATCTATTTTGAGTTTGCTGCTTTTTTTTTTTTCCTTTTGACATCCATGTGACCAATAGTGTTGTCACAGTCTCTAGGCCACGTGGTGCACAAGAATAAACACTCTCATTTGAGTAGCGTTGTGACAGGGTGACTGTACATTTTCGTGGTTTTTCTCTCTAAATGGCAGAGAGAATGGGAGGAAAAGAATCTGACGATATAGTTTGCCAAGGAAAAAAGCTTTGGACTGCTCTACGAAAAAATCCTACCGATAAAGAACGAGTTCTGGAGCTTCTTAGGAACAGGGCTCCTCCGAACTTCCGAGATCCCTGTAACCCGAAGGTACACTGCACATATCGTAAAGATTATCAGTAGCATCTCCCGTTTGGTATTTTAGAGCACTTCTTCGTAATTTATACACAACAAAACCTTCTACTTCCCTATTGAAAACGAGACTAAAGTGGCTTTGTTGCGGCTGCTGATCGAAATTCAGTTGTCAGCCATGATTGCTTCAAGACAAAACCTGTAGGAGTCTTCAAAATCATTTCGTTGCTACTGTTAAACTATTTCCTCTGCTTTTCACCTATACATAAATTCCAATATAACTAAGGCTTGACTTACGAGATGTGTGAAGTGTGTGGTTTGACGACATTCCGCGGCATAATTCTTCGCTAAAAACACACTCTTAATTTCATTAAAAACGGTGCACTTTGCAATCGTATTACGCAATATTACGCTATGAATAACACAGTGCAAATTCGCAAGATTCTTTTTCTTATTGTTTATTTTGGCATTTTACTTTGTACTTCACTTAGACATGTTTGAATTCAGAAGGAAATCTGGTTTGCAGAATTATACACTATATATATGTAAATATACCTCCTTTCAGGTTTTGAAGTCGTCGAGGTCAAATTTCAGTTTCCGGGAAAATTCCCGTATTGTCATTTTCGGTTTCAAATTGCTATGGTGAGCTTACTTGCGTTGGTCAATTGCTATCGGTAGTCGGTAATAAAGGAAGTGTCAGAATCGGTATTAGAGGAAGTCGGAATAAGTCGTTAGTAAAGGAAGTCGGAACCGGTAATAATGGAATTAGTGTCATGATCTGAATAATAATAGTTATTATTCTATACTCGGTTTCAGTCACGCGTTGTAAGCCAGAAGTGAATTGCGACTATTTACAGTTTCTTCAAACTCTTCTCTGATTAAACAAGCTTTCTGCTTGTCAATTTAGTTTTCTGCTTGACAATTGTCGAATTTTCAGTTTCGATTAGTATGTTTTCATTTATTTTGCCTTGCTTTCCTTTACAAATGGAAATTCAATATGGCAACCACAAACTTCTAGCATACAATGTCAGTAATTTGCATAAGAGATCATAATGATATAAACAAAAAAGAGTTTAGGACTTCATGTGCTTGAGTATAGTTTACAACTGAAAGACTATTACACTTGCGCCATAATATTAAAATTACAATTATTATCATGTCCTGATTTATTATCATGTCATTATTATCATATAATGGAGTCAAATCTGAACAGATTCAAAGTCTAATAATCTGATAAGTAAAAGCATATCTAAAACTATACAGAAAAGAGAAAGGTGAATGGCAAATCTAGAACCCTATAAACAAGGCTGCTAAAATCACTAAACAATGTCAATGGCTCCCTTGGCAGCTGCAATTTCAACCTCACAATTATTATGGTCATACGTCATTATTATCATGTTGTCATTATTATTATTATTATTATTATTATTATCATTATCATTATCATTATTATTATTATTATTAATAGCTTTCTTTGTTGATAATTTTAGCAGTGAACTCTTATATATTTTGCTTTAGCCTGCAAGTTTAAATTGATTGTAATTTTTAGAATTGTCATTAGGTCGAATTTTCGTTTTAATAAAGTTTTCATGGAACTATTAATTATTATTATTATTATCATTATTATCATTATTAGTTGCTTTTTATGTTGATAGTTTTAGCAGTAAACTCTTATTTTAGCCATGCAAGTATAGAATGAATGCAATTTTTAGGATTATTGTTGGGTAAGATTTGAATTTTTATATTAAGTTTTTACATAATTTTTTATTATTATCGTTATTGTTACTATCAATGTTGCTATTGTTATTAGAATTTTTATAAAACAAGTTTCTAGCCTAGTTTTTAGTCACATTTTTGAAACCTAAGCCATTTTTTGTTTTGTTCCTGTACATTTGATTATTATGTAGATATAGGTATTATTCTATTGCTATTAAAGAGAGTTATTATTAAACAACAACAAACATATAAAACATATGTGTGAACTGCGGTTATGAGACGTATATGAGAACGATCCTTCGCAGTAAAGCACTATCTGAGCAATAGTGAAAATCAGACCTGAAAAAAATTTCAGGCCTGTACGGGATTCGAACCACTGACCTCTGCGATACTAGTGCAGCGCTCCACCAATTGAGCTAACAAGCCAACTGGGAGCAGGCCATCAAATTAATTCGATATAAACCTGTAGATGATAAATCAAACAACAACAAACATATGAAACATATGTGTGAACTGCGGTTATGAGACGTATATGAGAATCCCGTACAGGCCTGAAATTTTTTTCAGGTCTGATTTTCACTATTGCTCAGATAGTGCTTTACTGCGAAGGATCGTTCTCATATACGTCTCATAACCGCAGTTCACACATATGTTTCATATGTTTGTTGTTGTTTGATTTATCATCTACGGGTTTATATCGAATTAATTTGATGGCCTGCTCCCAGTTGGCTTGTTAGCTCAATTGGTGGAGCGCTGCACTAGTATCGCAGAGGTCAGTGGTTCGAATCCCGTACAGGCCTGAAATTTTTTTCAGGTCTGATTTTCACTATTGCTCAGATAGTGCTTTACTGCGAAGGATCGTTCTCATATACATAAGAGTTATTATTATTAATGATAATAATAATAAATTATTATTATTATTACTGAATTTTTCTTTTTTTTTCAGAGAACTGCTTTTTGTGAAATATTTTAAAGGAAAAATTTATTATTAGGGACGTCGATCATGTATCGTCAATTTATTTGCTGTTCTGTTGAATGAAGCTGAAGCAAAATAATGCAGACATAAGATGAATTCTGCTACTCTGTAGAAAAGTTGTTAATACCGAAGAGATTCAAGACTTTTCTCTCAGCTAGAGACATTTTAAACTTGTTTTAATATTTATACTTTAATTTGTCTTAATTTTGTTTGTTATCCTGTATTTTTACCGATTTTGTGAAATAAAAGATCATGTAATATCAAAAAAAATTATTATTACCATCATTATTATCATTATTATCATCATTATTAGTTATAAATAATTTTTCAAGTCAAAGAGACCTTGGAGATGAATTCATATCAACTGAACCCTGTATCAACATTGTAAAACAACAGTGAAAATCTGTGGCCTGGGCGATTATGATGAGGGAGGTAAAATATTCAATTTTTCTTTTTGTAAAACATTGCAGTTTAACTGGACACCCCTTCATTTTGTTGTGAATGACAGACTGGGTGATTTGGAGCTCATCAACATGCTGTTAGAACACGGAGCAGAAACTAACTTGGGTGATTCTGTATGTTTCTAATATTTTCTAAGCATTTATTGAAACTCTAGGTAATTCATTAAAGATTGAAATAAAATTGAATGAACACTAAGGTTAGAAAATACGTCATACTTATTTTTATTCTACTATTTTCAAGTGTTAAATCATTTTACTTCCTTTTTTTGTTTATTCTTTTCCCCACTGTTTTACTTTCCCAGAAGCTCACTCTTCCTTATCTTGCCTCTTTCTGTGCTCAGTCCTCAACACTCCCTCTAAGTTTTTCCATTTCTGTTAACCTTTCTTTATTCGTCGTCGTGCCCCTTCTTCCCTGCTGTATTGCCTACAATTATCTTCTTGCTTTCCAACGTTCCTTAATTTATAGTTTTCTATCATTACTTTGCCTCATTCGTTCCTTTCTTCCACCCTTTCTTCCTTCTATCCGACCTATCTCCCATCCATCTCTACTTGAATTGACTATTTCTCTCAACTCTCAACCTTAACTAAAGCATTAACTGTTTGGTTCTACTAAACTTCTTCCCTTTCATCCTTCCCACATCTTCTCTGCAGCTTACCTTTTTTCCTTCCCCTAGGCATTTCTTCCTGATCATTTTGCCTTAAAAGACAATTCATAATCCATTCTTGACTCAGGGGCGTGAATATGTTTTTCTCAAAGCTCAAGCATTTTCTTAGAGAACTCAAACAAATCCAGAGACGCCTGCAATGCACGGACTTTGTTTCTCTCCTCTTGACTTTAGCCTTTTTATACAGTAAATTAATACAATTTTTCAATCGTATCAGTCAAGACTGTGATGGCACCATTGTTTGGGCCAGGCGTGAATAACTGTTGGGCAGGCGTGAGCTGGCGTAAGATTGGAGTTTCGACTAAATTTTCAGGCCTATACTTGAGTTGGCCATCATACTTCTTTATCTATCTCCTTTTAGCTTTGATATTTTCCTTCTTATCATTTATTCTTTATGCTACCTTAGACACACAAATTTATTTTTCCTCTTAATTAACCTCCTAGTATGATTTCACGCCCCTACACTTGGCAGCTGAGAAGGGATACTTGAAGACTGTGGAGAGGCTGTTAACCAATCAGCGCAGCCCAGCTGACCGTACCAAGCGAAACTTTGTAAGGATACTAAAATACATCATTTCAATGAATATTTAGATAACATTTATGAGGTCACGAACCAGGAATTTCGTACCAGAGTTTTAAATGGTTCATGAAGGAAAAATCAGACAAGCACAGCGGCTTAAAATATTTCGCTCTTCGCCAGTCGGAAGCCTGGTGATCCTGAATTAGTGCAAATTGCTAGTATTTTTGCACGCACAGCTCTCTGGGCAAGGAGAGTATGGGAAAAACAAAGAAGGTACCAGTCATTATGCAAATTGTGCTTAGGAAGAACGGAGGGGGATCATTCTTCTCTGATAGAGGAACTGTAAAAAATTGATTC
Source organism: Stylophora pistillata (assembly GCF_964205215.1). Taxonomy (NCBI): domain Eukaryota; kingdom Metazoa; phylum Cnidaria; class Anthozoa; order Scleractinia; family Pocilloporidae; genus Stylophora; species Stylophora pistillata. Next base: position 5,705,672 of record NC_142532.1, read on the forward strand.
CCCTTGAGGGAGGGTCATTTAGAATACTGCTATCTCATTGTGACGCAGCCAAACTTCTCTGACCCCTCCCCCAGGCGTAAAGACTCAGACCAGTCTTTATGTAAATGAGTATGGTCCAACTTTCAGGGAAACCGGACGAAATATCGGGAATAGGGTTCAGGGGTGTGCGGAGGTAATAGCCTGGGAGGGAAAAATTCCTCTCCAAGGGAAAGTCGTTTCATGCTACGGAAACCGGGATAAGCTCTCTTTAGATGGGCCATTTGATTCGTTTTCTGACTATACCTTTTTATCTCCTCCTGATTGGCCCTTCGTTCCTCAAGGGGAAGGAAACAGCACTCGATATTGTTGAGAGAAGGTTGAAAGAACCACGACCTGAAGTCGCTGACAAAACGCTTTTGGAAAGTGAAAAAGCGAAGAGAAAAGACCTTCATAGCGTTGCAAGTTATTTGCGAAATGACCAAATTGCTGATTTTCATATTGATGGCCCAGCTAACGTAACGATACTCGTACAACCAGGTTGGTTCCAGTCAAATTATTGGACTTCGTCGTTTGATTTGAATATTTGAGGGCGAGTTTATTACCTTTGGTTGGTTAGGTGGAAAACACGGAGTGCTGAGTGTGGAAATATGGAAATGCGAAATAAGAATAACCTTTAATTCCATAATACTCTTTGATTGTGTCATATCCTTAACTACAGGTACGCAAATATTAACTACTGCTTTAAATACCCCGCAAGAGAAAGCTAAACTAGTCCTTTTAAAACAACAAAATTACTTTAAATCACTTTAAAATTGACTTAAAACACGATTAGAAATGAAAACACATTCGTTAATATTCTTAAAAGCTGCAATAAAAATTCTCCACGCTCCGCAGACTCTGCATTTTCCCCCTAACCCCCTGGTTTGATTGGATCTTTGTTTTGATAAACTACAAACTTTTAGGACCCCCAGTTGATACCAGTGTTTACTACACTGAAAGGGCTATCCTGTCTAAATATAGATGTCTACTTTACTCTGCTCTAGATAAAGTCATAATTAGCACCTTTAACAGACTCCGAGAAAGATAAAGCTCGACTTACATACATGTACACTGATACACACTTTATTTATACTCTTAAAAATAATAAAAAAAAGAAAACAATAAAATGTTTTTAAAAATAAGATAAATCTCAATTCAGAAGAGTAAATTGAAAAGCATTTACATCTAAATGGTACCAATAACAAGAACAGGTTATGTCACTAACAAATTGCAACTACGAGCAACAAAGAGATCTGGGCATGTGACTTTAAAAGACTAAGAAAGAGGGTCTCAATGGGGGGGAGTTCACATTGACGGTTAAAAATAAGCCCTTTTGACGGTTGACAGTTCAATTTTAGGTTATTTCACAGCTGATGGTTAGTTTTGGAATGTCGTTTATAAAACGAACTAAACAGGCGAATTTGGCCGTAATTTTTCATAATGACGCGTTTGTAGAGAACTGTTAATTTTATAACAACGTTTTACGACACCGGAAATGTTTCTACACCGGAAGTCAGTTCTGTCACTTACATAAATGTATTTTTCTGATCTATCAAAACTTTTATTTATAATTAAGGATATCTGAGACATTCGACGGCTAACACTGGCTCACTTATTTAACGGTTTACGGTAAAAATATCGCGTTTTTCACGGTTGACGGTTAATATTTTAGCCATTTGACGGTTGTCGGTTGGGCGGTGTGCGTACTCCCATTGCATTGCATTGTGGTAGCGCTATTTTCAATATGGCGGTAAAAGCGGCAGATATCGGCAGATTTTGACTGAACATTCTGGAAAAGTTAGGCCGTTTCTTTTTCCCTTAACGATAATTATATGTAATTTGATCTATAACGAACATGTAGAAGTATTTTTTGTACGTATTTGTCGCGTATTCTATCGTTCAAGGACAAACGCAAGCACTGTTTTTTAGCATGTAATTTGAGACCGGTTTTCGAGAAGGTCAAATTCGTTGTACGCCGTAGTTTGAAGCCTTTCAAAGATGGCCGCTTTGATTCTTCTTTAACAGTTCTGACCAAACGCTCTCAAACGCTCTCCAACGGTTCAAATGTTTTATCCATTTTAAGTGCTTTAAGTGTTTAAGACCTGTTATGGCAGCGAAAAGGCCCATTGTTGCGTTAAGTGTGTTGCGTTCCCTCAAGAAACCTTTCCTATGTTGCCATGCGCCTGTTCAGTAATGGACAGATAGTACGATACCTTTTCCGAGTACAAATATCACGCGATATTAGACAGTTGGTTATTTTGTACCGTAACAAATAAAACAAAACAAAACAAAAACCTGTTTAACCGGTCAGCTACGCTTGCTTCGCTTTTCTCGCCTTACAAGAAATGCATGTGAAATAAAATAGTTGGATAATAAATAACTCATTAGACGTCTTGTTATGTAGTATTTCTGTGTATTTTCACCCTTTGTTTGTATTTTGACTCGCCTGACGGGCTCGTCAAAAGACAGGCAACTCGTAAAAATAGATATATCTTATTACACGTTTTGTTGTGTAGTATCGCTGAGTATTTTTACGAGTTGGGCCGTATTTTGACGAGCCCGTAGGGCGAGTCAAATTACAAATAACGAGTAAAAATACTCAGCGATACTACACAACAAAACGTCCAATAAGTTATTTATTATCCAACAAGCGAAACTGTTCTTTCAGTGCGGGCGAATTTTACGGATATTTATTTACGGGGAGTGCGTGACAGAAGTATGCGAAGCGGAACGGAATTGGCGCGTTGTCGTGTTGCTATTTCTATTTTCTTCAATAAATGAAGACATTTCCAGGTCGTTTAGCTGTTTTTCTTCGTTGGATTCATCTAATAAACTTGGATGTATATTTGCCAGCCATTCTGACTCTTCGTCGTCTGAAATATGATTCAAATTGTCCGCCACTTTTTTTTTTCGTAACTACAATTCAACTCTTCGCTTGTGCGATGCGAGAAAACCTGTCCAACCGATTCTCTGGGCTTCAAATACCGCGTCATATTTGTACTCGTCTATGGCGTTATTTGTACTCTACGAAGTGTAGTTGGATAATGATCAGCAATACTACACACCAAAACATTTAATAAGATATGTGTAGTGCACAGAGTTCAAGAATTTTTTGTTTGTTTGGTTGTTCTGATAGATTCCAATGTGAATGTGGACATCGATAAAGCCGACACTGTTGTTATGGGAGATAAAAATACAATTACCAAACACTGACAAGAACTAAGTCGGTGAGTATAATTATAATAACTAATTCGAAAGAACTTTACTGATATGTAAACCCGTCAATTTAATCTCTTCTATTGAATAACGCAGTTTACATGAATACTTGAAAACTAGTATCGATTGTGTCAGAATTCCAAAACTAACACCACCATTTTGAATTTTGTTTGGCAACCTGGTGACGACTTGAAACTGTGACATACTTCAGCTCAGGACATAGCCTCGCTTAAAGCGTTTCGATTTAAAGCAGAAACCAAGGTTCATTTAATTATAAAGGCCAAAATCATGAAAACATTATTTCTTCCGCCAGATAGTGAACTTTTCTGGCTTTCAAATGCCCGTACCATTTCTTCTTTTCAGAAGTAAGTTTTACAAATATTTTGCCACCACGATTTGTCACTTAACTCTTTGTAAAACTCTAGGTAAATATTTGCGATTAATCACTTTTCTCGCCGTTCAATGATCATATCGCTCTTTTCTACTCGGAGGCCACAAGATCGGACAGTTAACAGTTTCGTAGCTGCTAAAAATATCGTTTAGTTTTAGGCTGAAGCTAGGCACACTATAGAGTAGTAAAAAAACTCAGATTTCGTTTTTAGCGTAAAATATACGATTGTCGGAGTGATTTTCTTTACTTGTACGCACTATTACATTATAATCCCCAATCAATCGACTCTACTCATACTGGCTTTTTTCCTTTCCTTTCAGCTATGAGCGCTCGCTTTGAAATTGTTTTCAAAATTCTCGGTTCTATTATCCTATCGCGCATGTTCACAGCAGACGCTGATCTTTTCCCTTCGTATAAATTGGCCGAATTTCTCGCAGTCATATTATGAATTGATCCTTCATCCTTCTTTTTGCAGGTACACTCACAGTAAACACAGTAGTTTCAACCAGCGGCCCTTTGTGAACTATATCTGAATGTCTGTTTCAAATAAGGAATTCATTTTGCCAGTGCTTCACAGGAGAAACACTTTGAGGAAAGAACCACGCCTTACTCTGAAGAGGAACTTAACATGAAATTATACAAAATCAATGTTCCGGTGACTTCAGAGGACGTTTAAGTTTTGGAAACGCAGCGAATTAGTCAATTGGAAATAGTTTGGATGTTAACTTTCGAGCATTCGCTGCGAAAGTTAGCATTTGGTTTTGTTGTAGGAAAAAATGGTGAATGTCAAGTAACTTGCACTGAGTGCTGCAGGCTGTGAAGATATGATAGATGTTACCTGTGATGTCTCCAGAATGGTAAATCATATGGAAACCGATTCTCGGTGTGGCTGGCTTTAAAAAGGGTTTTTTTTTTTCTCATTGGTTTTTGATGTGGCTTTCATATTATATACGAGAGTGTTATTGTTAAAGAGTCAATAAATTTTATTTATCGTTTGGTACAGCATAGTGAATGGTCATGATATAAGGTGGAATCACCTAAGAACTTATACCTAAATGCTAACATTACCATTGCCTTGAAAATAAATACACAATAGCATCCATTTGGCCTGAAAAGTATAAACGATAGCCTCTATTTGACACGAAAATACGTACTTTGTAATACTTCGCGCTATTATGCGCTAAGGGTCTAATATTCTACAAGGAAGCATGGATCACAAGTAATTTTGATCCTCATTCAAATAAGCATCAAAGCTTTGTTTCACATCTTCTGCTGTTTCTCAAATAAGAAATAAGTGCCCTGTTCGATTAAGCGCCCTCCGTTGAGATACCAAATGTAAATAAGCGGGAAATCGAATGGGAAATCGAATGGGAAAAATATGCAATCAATCGATGCCAGGAATTGGCAAGTTAGACAGCATCTGCGTGTTGCAATTGAAAAACATTTCTTTAAAAATTTAATTGCCTAATCTATTTTGAGTTGTTGCATTTTGTATTTCTTCTTTCTACACCCATGTGACCGATAGGCCAATTCCGAATTACCCTTGACCTCTTTTTCAAAACGAGGCCTGGTGTTCAACCATTCTTGTGAAAATGAGTTTAATTTGCATATGAAAAGACGAGCACCATGCCTCGCTTTAAAAAGGAGGCTAAAGGTGATTCGGAAATGTGCTGTTGTTGTCACAGTCCCCGCTAGGCCACGAGCTGCGCAAGAATCAAGAACACTCTCATTTGAGGAGCTGTTGTGACAGGGCTACTGCTAGTTTTCGTGGACTCTTAAAATGGCAGAGACAACGGGAGAAGTAGATTTTGACGATATAGTTTGCAAAGGGAAAGAGCTTTGGACGGCTCTACGAAATAATCCTACGGATAAACAACGAGTTCTGGAACTTCTTAGAAACGGAGCGAAACCGAACTTCAGAGATCCCGATAATTCGCAGGTACACTGCACATTTTGTAAAGATTATTAGTAGCATCTCTTGGTTGATATTTTAGAACACTTATTCGTAAGTTATACACGACAAAAACTCTACTTTCATACTGAAAACGAGACTATAGTGGCTTTTTTACGGCGGCTGATCAAAACTCAATTGTCAGACATGATTGCTTCAAGGCAAAATCCATCGGAGTGTTCAAAACCATTTTGTTGCTACAAACTGTTAAATTTGTTCCTCTGCTTTTTACCTATACATAAACTCCAACATAACTAAAACTTGACTCATGACAAGAAGATGTGTGGTTTGATGACATTCCTCGGCATTTCTTTCCCGAAAACACACTCCTAATTTCATTCAACGGTACACTTTGCAGTCGTGCATTTTTATGAGCATTTTCGCATCGTTGAGAACTCATTGATCAACCCGTCAATTAGTTGAAAAAGTAGTATATTACTATGAATAACAGTGAAAATCTGCAAAGATTCTTCGTCTTATTGTTTATTTTGGCATTTTACTTTGTTCTCTACTGAGTTTTGAATTCAGAATGAAATCTGGTTCGCAAAATTATACACCATACGTGACTTGAATATACTTCCTTTCAGGTGTTGACGTTGTCGAGGTCAAATTTCAGTTTCTGGGAAAACACCCGTATTGTCATTTTCGATTTTACGCTCGCAAGTCGCTATTGTGAGCTTACTTGCGTTGGTCAATCGCTATTGTTACTCAAATTGCAGTTAGTTTCAGTAATAAAGGAAGTGTCAGAATCGGAAATGGCATTTTCATTATATGGTCGATTTCAGTCACGCATTGTAAGCCAGAAGTGAATTGCGACTGTTTACAGTTTCTTCGGACTCTTCTCTGATCAAAACATGCTCCTGTTTAATTTTCTTCATGTAAGTTGCCGATATCTGTTACGAATTTTCTCTTGTCCAGATCAGATCAGTATGTTCATTTTATCTGGGAATTTGTTACTACAAGCTCAAAATACGCGATTAAAATGTCGATAATTTACATAAGAGTTAGAAGAGTTCATAATTATATAAACAAAGAAGATTTTGGGACTTCCACTTCATGAGCATGATATAGTTCACGAAGAGACTTGTTGAATAGCTATTTTCCACAACACCCGTCTTGTTTTATCCAGAGGGGAATTAAGAATCTTTCTTAGAATCTTTCTTTTTTGAATCTTTCTGGCTGGCCTGATAACGAATACAGTTAGCCCATATTATAAAAATTATTATTATTATTATCAATATTATAATTTGCTTTTTATGTCGATAATTTTACTAGTGAACTCCTATTTTGCTCTAGCTATGCTAGTTTAAAATGAATGCAGTTTTTAGGTTTATTGTTGGGTAGGATTTGAATTTTGATATAGTTTTTATATAAATAATTATTATCACCATTATTATTGCTATATAAGTTGTTTTTTATCTTGATAATTTTACCAATGAACGAATACACTTAGCCCATATTATCAAAATTATTATTATTATTATCAATATTATAAGTTGCTTTTTATGTCGATAATTTTACTAGTGAACTCTTATTTTGCTCTAGCTATGCTAGTTTAAAATGAATGCAATTTTTAGGAATATTGTTAGGTAGGATTTGAATTTTATACAGTTTTTATGCAGTTATTTATTATTATGATAATTGTTATCATTACTATTTATTATTATTATTTATAGATCATTTTTCAAATCAAAGAGACCTTGGAAGTAAATCTATATCCACCGAACCCTGTGTCAGCATTATTGGAGGGATACGTATGATGCACGTTCCTTCGCAGTAGATAGCGCTATTTATGCAATAGCGAAAATCAGACCTGAAAAAAATCAGGCCTGTACGGGATTCGAACCAGTGACCTCTGCGATACTAGTGCAGCTCTCTACCAATTGAGCTAACAAGCCATCTGGGAGCAGGCCGTTAAGTTGATTCGTAATAAACTCGTGATGATAAATCAGATACAATGAATATACGAAGTTCATTTTTTTGAACTGCGGTATTAAATACAAATAAATATTTAGGTTTATTGTTAGTCTGATTTTCGCTATTGCTATTTAAATAGCGCTATCTACTGCGAAGGATCGTGCATCATACGTATTTAATACCGCAGTTCAAAATATATGAACTTCATATATTCATTGTATCTGATTATTGGAGGGAGTTACACGTATATCAGCTGTGTAAATCTCTGTTTCCCAGGTGATCATGATGAAGGGCAGATAAAATTCAATATTTCTTTTCATAAAACATTGCAGATAAACTGGACACCCCTCCATTTCGTTGTGAGTGACAAAGAGGGTGATGTGGAGCTCATCGACATGCTATTAGAACATGGAGCTGAAACTAACTTTGGTGATTCTGTATGTTTCTGATATTTTCTAGGTATTTATTGAAACTATTTTGCTCTTCTCAACTTTTAAACCCTCTTACTCCCTGTTTTTGCTTAGCTTTTATTTTGTCTTTTCCCAACTATTTTTCTTTCCTAGAAGCTTCACTCTCCGTTGTTGTCTCCCCTCTCTCTCTTTGACACTCTTTCCAAGTACTTTCATTTCCCTTACCTGATGTTACGCCTATAATGAATTCTCTTCCAACCGCACAACTTTCTCACTTTATAATTCTCCATCATTATTCTGCCTCATTCGTTTCTTCCTTACCGCCTTTCTTCCTTCTATCAAACCTACATCCCCTCCATCACTACTTGAGCATTCCACTGTCCTTTAATTTCTAAAGTAATGTTACTCTCAATCTTGACCATAGCACTAAATAATGTTTGGTTTCTACTAAACTTCTTTCTTTCCGTCCTTCGCACACCTTCTCTGAAACTTACTTTCCTACCCTCTACCAGCCATTTCTTCCTCAAAATTCTGCCTAAACGGCAATAATCCATTTTTTACTTAGAGGCGTGAAAATTTTGTCCTAAAAGCGCAAGCATTTTCGTAGCTACAGAAGTCCTTTACATCCACAGATGTCCGAACATTCTCGAAAGTGTTTCGAAGCTGGCTTGAATAATTGACACAGTGGTCTCTCCCATCCATCTCATCCACAAGCAAAAGTTTCGTCTTGTTTACAAGCAGTTACACGGACCTTGGCTCTCTCCTGACTCTGGTCTATTTACCAGGCCCCGGTTGTTCAAAGCGCGGATAGCGCTATCCAACGGATAAATCACTATCCAGCGGATAAGTGTTACCAAAACGTACTGCGCTATCCACCGGATAGGGATTTATTCACTGGATAGCGTTATCCGTCCTTCGAACAACCGGGGCCAGCTCATTAATATAAACGTATATCTATTTTTAAATCGTGTAAGTCAAGACTGTGATGGCTCCATCATATGGGCCAATCGTGAAAAATTGTTGGGCAGGCGTATTCCGCTTTAAGTTACCTTAGACAAATCAATATATTTTTTCTCTTAATCTCTTAGTATAATTTGACGCCCCTACACTTGGCAGCTGAGAAGGGATACCTGAAGACGGTGGAGAAACTTTTGACTAATCCACACAGTAAAGCTGACCGTACCAAGCGAAGCATTGTAAGGATACTAAACTATACATCATCTCAATGCATATTTAGATAACATTTATAAGGGCCACTAGGAATTTCTTAAAATTTCTTTTACCAGAATTTTACAAAGTTCATGGACAAAAAATCAGGAAAGCACAGCGATGTTTAAAATATTTCGCTTTTCGCCAATAGGAAGCCTACACTAGGTATGATAGATTCGCAGAATCCAAACATATCATCTGTGGCGATCCTGAATTAGAGTAAATCGCAATTTTTGCCCGCACAGCTGTCTGGGCAGGGACAGTATGGGAAAAACAAAGAAGGCACCAGTCATTATGCAAATTATGCTAAAGAAGAACGGAGGGGGATCATTCGTCACTAATCGGGTATAAAGGGGGAACTGTAGAAAATTGATTCCCCTTGAGAAGGTATCAGTTAGAATACTACCGTCTTATTGTGACAACCAAACTTCTCTGGCCCCTCCCGCAGGCGTAAAAACTCAGACCAGTCTCTATATAAATGAGTACGGGTCAAAATTCAGGGAAACTGGACGGAATGCCAGGAATGGAGTTCAGGGGCGTGAGGAGATAGTAGCTTGTGATGGAAAACTTCCTCTGCCAGGGAAAGTCGTTTCATGCTAGGGAAACCGGGATAAGCTCTCTCTAGGTGGGCCATTTGATTCGTTTGCTGACTATACCTTTTTATTCCCTCCTCGTTGGGCCTTCGTTCTTGATCAAGGCGGGAAAGGAAACAGCCCTTGATATTGTTGAGAGAAAATTAAGAGAACCACTAGCTGACGTGGTTGATAAAGAAGAAGAAGAAGCTAGGAGAAAAGAGCTAGAGAAAGTTGCAAGTTATTTGCGAAATTACCAAACTGCTGTTACTGTTAGTCACGGTGGCTCTTCTGACGTAACAATCATCCCGCAACAAGGTTGGTCTCAGTTGAACTTTAGGACTTCGTCATCTTATTGAATATTTAAGCGGGTTTCCTACACTTAACAAATGGTAAACACCACAGGGTACACTATGGAGTTATGGATGCACGAGGGAGGTTGCTAAGCATGAAAGAAACGTAAGAGTCGCTCGAGGCGATAGCCGAGAGCGACTCTAGCTTCTTGAGTGCTTAGCAAACCTCCCAAGGGCATCCATAACTCAATAGTGTACGCTGTGGTGTTTACCATTTGTTTTATAACATAACATTGATACATTGTAGCTAAAGAGTTCCCTTTTATTTAACAAATCTTACGCGACCAGGAAAAACAAGCGCGCGCGGAAAAATTGTCTTTGCATTTGCTCACGTCAGCAGCGTACACCCATGGGCAAATGGGGGACGCTAAATTGACCAATCAGAGCGCGCGCTTTACTTTGGTTATGTTATAATTAGTTTTATTGGATCTTTCTTTTAATCAACGACAAACCCTTAGAAAACGACATAATCAGCACTTTTTCAAGTAGAACAAGAATGAAGAAGCTTCACTTAAGACAAGGAAACCACTTTTATGATGCCATGCACTGTTCAACCTTTTTTTACTGATAGGTTCAACCGTACATGTGGAGGTCGGAAAAGCGCAGAATTTTGTTCTGGGAGACCAAAATAGAATAACTGACAGTGATAGAAAGTAAATGAGTGAGTATACGACTAATTAAAGAGAACTTTGCTGCTACGGAAACTCGTCAACATTAGTGTCTTCCATCGTGTAGCGTATATGACACTTTGAAAAATAGTATGAATTGCGTTTAAATTCGAAGACGACGCCAACAATTTGAATTTTGTTTAGCAACCTGGGCCAGGTTGTTTAAAGGTGGGTCAAGATAACCCAGGGTTAGTGCGAAATCTGATTTCAGGTCCGAAAGCTTTAAAACAAAACTAAGTAGAATTATTTTTGTCTACAGCATGATGATTAAATGCTCACGAAAGAATAGAGGAAAATTATCCTAAATAACCTTTAATTTTGAACGAAGGAATAAAATGACTTGGACTAAAATTTATCCAAGGGTTAGTGCTAAACTTTAACATGTTTCAGCACGGACCAAACTCTTACTCGAAGTGTTTCAATTCTACTTTGCAGTCTATGTTTCCCCTTTCAAATGCCAATAGAAGTTTTCAGGGTTTTACAAATATTTTGCTACCACGATTTCATTCTTTGCTATGTATAAGACTCAAAGTAAATATTTTTATATCAATCATTTTCCTCGCCCTTACGGCATTGACCCGTTCTATTCCCCTGGGAGGTCAAAAGATCGCATAGTTTTCATCATCGTAGTTGCTGAAAAACATCATCGATCGCTCCTCTGTAAATTTGCTTAAATTATCTCAGTCATTAATCATTTTTATGCTATAAATGGATCATTCATCATTATTATTACATGACTCGGGAAGTCAGAGGGCCAATAGCTAAAATCAACCAATCAAAATGCTCTATTGCCGGTCAATATTCTCTCAGTATTGGACCGGGCACTGTCCCGAATGGTCCCGAATGATACCGCACTTGTGTCCTTTTGAACTTCAGTCGTGTAATAAATCTCTTATTAACCAAACTTGCTCGGGACCGTACTGGAAGAATATCGGCCCTCGTTCTTTTTTGTACGGACCGAGCGCAGCTCGGTCCGTACTGTCAAGACCTAGGGCCGATAATCTCCCAGTACGGCCCTCGTGCTTGGTTAATAAAATATATTTCTTGCATGTATACTGACATTTAACACAGTAGTTTCAACCAGTACACCTTGCAAACTATTCTTTAAAGTCTCATTTTTTTTTCCAATTTGCTTGTACATTGCAGAGAAAACTCTAGAAAAGGAACAGTGCGGATATGCCATAATTTTGCTAAAGAGGAAATTGATGTCAAAATGCGATTGTAGTCAACATCAGTGGACGTTTAAGAGAAGCCGCCAGAATATTTCGAGAATCGAAAATCATTGAAGAAAACTCGAATTTTTTTTTATTTTACCAAAACATCCCTTTCTGTGAACTAGCTTTAGAAAAAATATTTTAAAGTTTCAGCGATTTTTTTCTCCGGCTGAAATTTAAAAAAGTTTGAAAATTCGCCAAAATAGCCGTTTTCGCCTTGCCTAAACAGTCAAATCGTCACGCAACTTTAGAAAGATGTTGGTAGCGCTAAACAACTCCATTCAACATCACACTTTGCACAGTAATTGCCATATAACTGCACAATAAAAGCATATGAAAAGTTTCTAGTAATTCTCCTTGGTATGGGTTTTATCGTCGTTTTTATAAAGGTGTATTCTGCACGTCTTTTTTGGAAGACAAAATGAAGGCTAACTTTGACTGGTTTAAACGACACCTGGTACCTAAACATTTCGACATTAAAACCATATCAGACGAGAGCTCATTTATCAAACTATACACCTGGAAAGTTTGGCCGTTGGAAATTAAGTCTCGTCTTGGTAGTTAAATAAAACGTGATGCCACCCAAACGCCATGTAAGTGTGCAGAATTCGATGTTCATTTCAAGCTCTATATAGAGTCAGTTTGTCGAAAATACACAGAAAAAATTAAATGACCATTAAACGGTGTCAGCATCGTTATGTTTCTTCTGTGAAGCTGTGAACGCAAAGCAAAGTAGTTTTTTATTAATCTTTCTTAATTACGTTTTAAGTGCCGGCGTGTCTCTTAACACACGTTAATACGGCTGCTGGAATTTACAAACTTCAGAACATTTCGAAAACAATCACAGAGTTGGCTAAAACGTCGCTACTTATACATAAATTAATGATGTGTTGACTTGCTTCTTATCAAATATATATATATATATACACAAAAATCTCCTTGCTTAAATTAAGAAAAAGAAAGCTATTTGGATCTTTCACAGCATTAGACAACGTGTGCAATTTATCAAGTTTATTGACCTGTGCGTGACCTAAGCCGTGACGCTTAACATGTTCAGGTAAACAAAGAATTGCCTCAAATTCTTTTATTTCTGCTTTAAAAATCTTGCTTGAAAGAACAATATAAAAATCCGTCGAGGAAACTATCATCACATTTTTAAAAGAACTTTCCGAGAATGATTTGTATGAAAATCTATCGTCACGAGTAAATGGCCGTCTTGAACGGCAGGGATTCACCCATGAAATCCAGTTGTGCAGTCAAGGAAGTTCTGAAGTTGTGGCTATCATGCAGGATGTTCTGAAGACCCTAAAAATGAACACGGGGAAGTAACGAAGGCATATTTCAGGCAAGATAACGCCGGTTTCTATCATTCATCATGCGCGATCCTTGCGTGTCCAGCCATTGTAGAATCTACTGGTGTCTAGGTTATAGAAATTGACATTTCTGACCCGCAGGCCCAGGGAGGAAAAGGTGCCGCAGACAGACTTGCGGCAAAATGTAAAGGCCAAGTAAGGGTCTACATAAACGAAGGCAACGACAGGAAGTCAGTTCCAAGAAGCTCTTCTTTCTTACGGAGGCATCGATGGAGTGAGAGTAGTTGCAATTGACAGCATGGAGGATTTCGTCATTGATGAGGCAAGGAAGATTCCCGGTATCAGCAAGCTCAACAATTTTAAGTCAACCCCGAAAGCATATAGACATTATAGCTTAGCGTGCCCATGGAATCGGGAGTGGGAAAGATATCAGATTAGACAAGCAATCTTCCGGTAAGTGCTAGTGAGCTACATACAGTGTTGGCAAGTAGCATATTTTTGGTATGTTGCAATCTCCTTTGCCACCTGTCCGCGCGCAAGTCCCCAGTCCATACTCGACCACACCCGTGTTCGTGGGTGTGTCCACCCCACCGTCTGACAGTGCATCCATCGAGTTTTCTTTCTCTTGTCGTGCATGTGTTTGTTAATTGATCGCTTCCTTCCCGCTTACAGTTCCTCCTTTTTTTCCTGTCGGTCAGATCCGTTAGCCAGTCTCACTTTAGTCAATTTACAATTGACAGCAATATTTTTTTACATGCATGGTCTTTGTCGTACCGAATTTTCTTTGCAAAATCGCATATAAAAAAAATACCACAATTTAACAATGTCTTCTTTGCGGAATCTTTTGATGACCACAAAATCATTCTATTTTCAGAGTGTAGATATCGCTGGATGGGGTCAACATTTTCCACAGGTGGTTTTAAATCGTTCAGCAAAGAGCAACCCACGCAGACGGAGTCGCAGATTACAGAGAAA
>NC_142532.1:5724878-5729878 GCF_964205215.1 Stylophora pistillata
ATTTGGCCGATGGCTAGTTTCAATAATCAATCAACTTTCTATCATGTCTTTGACTTATTTATTTTTGAGGGTGAGTTTTTGTTCTATTTGTTTGTTTTCGCGAGAATCTTTTCTTCGATAACAGACATTCAGCGTGAAATAAATTAAAAATCCATGTGATTTGGTATAAATTTGTTCATGTTTGTATTTCAATTTTATCTCAGGCCCTTTTCAGAAATAACTGTTAGTTTTGTTTTATTATTTTTTAATTTATTACTGTTTTTCTTTTTTTCTTTTTTTTTTGTTGTATTTTCCCTGCATTCATTTATACTCCCATATAATACGTTTGAACAAACATACCCCCTACTCAACACGAATTCGCAATTTAGAATCGGGCAAAAAATTGAACAAGCTTTTAGGTTCTACCTCAGTCTTAAGCAAGATTGCAATTAATCATTTTATGTCGAAGCAATGTTGGTTCAACACGTTGTTTGTGCTTTTATAAATTGACTTTACATAACGCACGCAAACCGTCAAAAGGTCTTAATGGCATGTTGAGCGTATTGACCAATGGCAGGTGACCAAGGTCCTTCACTGGTAAACATCTGATTGTCTCTGGGGAGGCCGGTTTTTACTTTAACATGAATAGTGACTTGTTTGGAGTTGCTTTAAAGAAGGTGGTAAAGGAAACTACAGGAGTTTAACTACCAGTAACGTATTGAAACAAAATTATTCCCGATCCGTTTGCTTCACTTTCACTCAATTAATTTAGAGTACATTCATCGCTGTCTTTTCTTCTCCCTGCTCTCATAGAGCAGTCTGTTCGTATGTTAGAATTAGTGATTCAATTTAATTTTTGCCATTTGAAGACCATGTAAATGGAGACTTGGTGGGGATTTCTGACCGTGATAACCACATCATGCCTTTTATAATCTCCAAATTGGTCATTTTGGTAAGTAGAGACGGGTGTTAAAGTGACCCTCTTGCTTTTACTTCTGTCAAATATAGCTTAAACGTATATTTGTAGAGATACCATGTTTGTTTCAAAACGTTCTACAGTATTTTCCTTATCAATTTAGGTGTTAACTCTCACCTTTTCGAAGATTTTCGTGATCGGAGGATCCATTTGTTCAGGTATTATATTTTGTTTAAAATGAAAGTGTTAATCGCTGAGGAATTACAGAATGAGTCCTCTATGAAATCCTACTCGAAAATTTCATATATTCAAGTGATAAAATAAAAAACACCGAACCTTTATTAGACTTTGCAAAATTAAAAACACATTTCACTTCAAAGGTACAGTTTTTCTGAGAAAAATTTATGATAATTGCCAGCATAGTTTTTCATGTCTGTCAAAACATCAGGTTCTCGGCATAATAGATGCCATGCGAAATAAAAATTGATTATTCAACACCCTACCTGGTTTGTGCTTTCAAGAATCTTAGTAATTGAGCTTTTCTTGTGCTTTTACGATACCTCAAAAGATGCCGGTTGAGCGATATATCACCAAATTAAAATGCTTCTTTAAAATGCCTGTTTTGTAGATCATGAGTTCAGTCTAGAATTTCCAAGCCGTCAGAGGTCTCAGTTAGCATATTCGACTGTCAGGATAAACGGAGACAAAGACATCGATGCTTTCACGATATGCTTATGGTTAAAACCGTCCACGCTGGGCTCGGATCTTGGACTTCTACGTTATTTTGATGAAGCAGGGTCTAACGTATATTTTGCCTTAAGGTTGGGTGATGTTGGGCAGCTATGGATTTCGATCCATGGTGAAGACAGGTAATAAAAGAAAATTTGTTTACAACGTATGCCTTGTCAGAATTTCTTCATCATTATTATTTTGCTCTCCAGTTTAGTCTGTGTTTGCATTAGCTAATACTCTTGTATGAGTGCGCTCTTGAATTATTTTTTATTTGAATTCCCCATAAAAATTTAGAAAATTAGCCTTGGAGTGAAAATTTCCATAAACTTTTGTCAATTTCCTCGGAAATTGTCCTTGTCGAGCTCTCGAGCTCTCAACGCTGGCAATCGTCGTTTTACGTGTCATTTGTTGGAAGGGAATGCCTAGTCTCCTTCTTTTTGTGTGTGTGTTTTTTTGTTTTTGCTTTTTAAAAGAAAAAACAAACAAGCACGTCAGGGTTTAGACAAGGATACTATAGTGAAAGAAAACTTATCTGTGGTGACGTCGCTTGTGGACTCCATATAATGGCAGATGTTTTAATACATCTGTTATATTATTGGAGAAATAGCGCTTTTAAGATTCAAAAGTTTATGAGGGCCCAGTTTATAAGCCGTTTTCCCTACACATTAATGTTCGATTTTACACTAAAATGCCATGACCGCATTGCATCCTGCAAACGGAGTACGATTATTTCTTAATTCAAAATACAATAATTAATGCGACAGAAAAACAATGGTTTTCCCTAAGGTTGAAATAAACAGTGGCGACAAAAGATATATGGATGTCTCAGAAAAAATTACCTCCTTTTCGAATTCCAATAAATATATTTTTTAGATATCTCAGTCATATCCAGGTATAACATAGGTGGAAGTTCAAATTTCTCCAACGATTGAAATTTTCAACCCTTTTTTTTCCTGTCTTGTGTTTATAAAGTGAATCAAAGGAAATTCAGCTGGTTTCAAAACTTTTTTGATAAAAGATTCATTTCCTTTCCTGAGATTATTTTTTCCCTCAACAGAGAACTAGATATCATGCCTCAAATCCAGAACGGCGTATGGCATGGACTATGTGTTACATGGAACAAACATGGCGGCCATTTTATGATCTATTACGACGGTCGGTTAATTCGAAGTGAAAATGGTTTAAAATCCGGAAACTCATTTCCCTCGAACGAGACCTTTACTTTAGGAATCGGAGCGGAGGAAAAGTTTAATTACACCGGCATGGTAGGGCATGTAAATATATGGCCAAGCGTTTTGGAGCACTCTCTCCTCTCAGTTCTTTCTTCCAAGTGTGGGGTAGAACGTGGCGGACTTGTTTCTTGGCCTCAGTTCCGGAAGGATCTTCGTGGTGTTGATGTGCATACGAAAGAATCTTGTCCTTTTAATGGTAAGACCAAAGAAAGTTCATAACTCCTATTAAGGGACCACTTGATTTAATATTGGGATAGAGAACTAGTGACTCATTTCTACCGACTTTTCTGCGTGGTTATGTCTTACTCCAAGGCAAGAATGCCAATGCTTCTGTGACAGATCTTGTCAGGGATATTAAGAATATACTTCACTAACCCAAAATACTTTGATGACAATTTTTTTTTTATCTTCATAAAGATTTTCAGGTTACAGAAAGATGTTACCCGATTTGTCAATAGCGTGGGTGAAACAAAAATAAGTATGAGTGCCTACGAAGAATGGGTTCCATAAAGTCCGATTTTGAGCTCCGCTTTTATCACCATGAGTTTTTTTCCTTTTTTTAAACTGTTATTGGAAGATTTAAAATCGCCTGTGGTATATTTCAGAGGTTCAGATAACACACGAAGAGAATCACTGGAAGTTGGACGGAGACGATAAAGATCTGAAGTAAGTTTTCTTTTAAATGTGAGCTTGACGTTATCCTGTCGACAGTATCTTCGTAATTATTACCATCGCAACAATCTTCATCATCATAAGAATTATAACTATCATCGTCCTTCGCATTTTCATAATCACCATGACGATCGTTATTATCATATTATTGCAGCCACCATCTTTATACTGGTGATCATCGTCCTGTCTATTTTTTTCCCACTACTTATCCTCCTTCACCTCTTGTTACCTGTTCTGCTCTTACCAACTTACGTGACCTCATCCTACTTAACTTGGCTCGACTTCCACGTTGTTGCTCTCTAACGGCTGCTAAAACACCTCTTCTTCCATAAATCCTCTCTCTTACTCGTCGTTTTCTTTCGTATCCTTCTCTTTGCAATCGATAGGAATTTTGTTTCGTTACTTTGTTTTTCAGTTTGTTATCTCATAACACAACGAGTAAGCGGACATCCACCATCACCAAACTGGCACTACGGTGTCGAAATTTATTTTCCTCTTTCGCCAAAGAAATTTACATCCTAACCAATTTTTATGAGGTTGATTAAATTTTTTTCTCTCTTTAGCCCGAAATACAGCGCTGTATTCTTGGAAGGTCGTCTTGATGGCCACAAAGCTGTTTATCTTGATCAAACAATGTCCTACATTGAAGCCCCACGCCTGTCTCTTGGCACGGCATTTTCAATTACGTGTTGGGTAAAACTTTTGTATTCCACCCCAGTCTACAGACCAATTCTCAGTGTCGAAACAAACAGCACAGAGAAATTTTCCATCGGTTTCAATGCTGATAGTCAGCTATTGCTCGACAAATGGTCTCAGGGAGTGTACAACATCACGAAAAGCTATGCCTCTCTTCCAGCGAACCAGTGGATCCACGTGGCTGTAACCTTCGCCCAAGAAGGGGTATTGTCGTTCTTTTTCGACGGAATGAAGAACCTGTCTGTGGCTGGTGTGTGGCAGGGTCCAAGAAGTGGAGCATTCGAAATAGGCAGATACAAAAATGTTAGTGAGGACAAGCATCGACATTTTCATGGTTTTCTTAGTGATCTCTATGTATTTTCGAAAAATTTGACTGCGGAGGAAATCGGACGATTGATGGGTAAGTGTAACATTTTTGAAGGTTGTTGAGAAAAATACCTCCAGCGTAAACGAGAGGGCCTTTATAATCCTACTACATTAAGCATAGTACAGATAACGCTCGAGTTTATTACAAATGACACACGATACTTGAACAGATGGCTATTTTGTACTTAAAAAAAAAATTGTTTAACAGGTCAGCTGCGAGTGCTAAGCTTCTCTTCAATATCTACTTCGCTTTTCTTGCCTTATAAGAAATATATAATCACAGTTGGGTAACAGATAACTTAGTGGACGCTTTTGTTTCTATTGTTGCTGAGTATTTTTCCTTGTTGTTTGTATTTTGACTTACCCTATGGGTTAAAATATGCAAATGACGCGATACCACACACTAA
>NC_142532.1:5732378-5772378 GCF_964205215.1 Stylophora pistillata
TCTCCATTGGCTGCGTGTCTTTTTAAATCTTATCTCGTGCGTATATTTTATGTTTTTTGTTTTTTGTTCAATTACCCTCTTGTCCTAATTAACTCAGAATAACCAAAACAGAAACTCCCAAGCCACGTAAAATGCCAAAATCGCTGATTAAAATTTACTTATCTAAATAAAATATTGTAGTCGAAATCCACAAATCAAAGAAATTCGCACCTTTACTAGCGTACAGAACAGGAAAGCAAAACGAAATACAAATAAAACAGGCAAAATAACAGACAAAATAACAAAACTTACAAGATTATGTGGCAACTACGACGACTAATACATAATGACAACGGCGACAAGAAAACTACGGCAGAAGAAGCTATACCAAACAATAGAAACAATGCATAAAAAATGAACACGAAAATATGAATTAAGACGTGACCAAAATGACTGGGGAACCTAATAAAATAAGAAATATACACGAAACAACTGAAAACAGAAAACAATGTACAAAAAGCGTGAATTTGTAAACGAAGGTGAGGCGCCGTAACTACAAATATTATCGATTAGGCCGTGATCTGTGCAGCCATTACAGCCCTAGGTATTAAAAACAAGCAAACCAGATAACTGATCAGAACTGATTAAGATCGGTTATTGGCAGATCTGGCATGTGCACGGGAAACAGCTTCACCAAGCAAGGCAAGGTATGGTGCTTCTTCAACGTGTCGTCCTTCACTATGGTACAGATATCGAACTAATCGAACACTATTGGGTGCTGAAGAGAGATGGTTTCTAGGGCCAAATTCCTTGCCATCGTGAAGTTGATTTCCTCTTCGCTGGCCTGAACATCGCAATCATCGATCCGGTAGTTGTTTCCGAATCTTGGCAGCAAGGCGGAAGAAGTAGGAAGAGATCTGCTGTGGGTTCAGGACTCGGCAACGTTGAAAATTCGAGCACCGTCAGGTCCTTGGGCACGTCTCATCTTTCTTGCATCTACTTCCCCATCTAATTTTCCACCTGACGTTTGGCCAATATTGAATTTGGCATCAAGGTATGCCTTTTGCTTCTCACTAAGCCTGCAGGCCTTCTTAGTTGACTTAAGAGCCCAGTCTTCCTTATTACAGCAATCTGTTCGACGTTCACTTCCTGGAACTGGTTGCAGAGTTGGTATCGTTCCCACATCTTCTTCCAATGCAGATTTATATGCGATCTTGGCCAGGTCTAGCAAAGATCTCTCCTCTAAAGACTTTGTGAATTTTTCTGAGGACAGGTGTTTCTCTAAGGCAGAATGCCTTTGAAAAACTCTCACGCACCCGTCTTGAGGGCAGGCAAATGCTGCTGTTTCATCACCAGTAATCTCTTCATGCGTCTTAGATACTTCAGGTTTCTCTGTAATCTCCGACTCCGTCTGCGTGGGTTGCTCTTTGCCGAACGATTTAAAACCACCTGTGGAAAATGTTGACCCCATCCAGCGATAACTACGCTCTGAAAATAGAATGATTTTGTGGTTATCAAAAGATTCCGTAAAGAAGACATTGTTAAATTGTGGTATTTTTTTTTATATGCGATTTTGCAAAGAAAATTCGGTACGACAAAGACCATGCATGTAAAAGATATTGCTGTCAATTGTAAATTAACTAAAGTGAGACTGGCTAACGGATCTGACCGACAAGAAAAAAAAGGAGGAACTGTAAGCGGGAAGGAAGCGATCAATTAACAAACACATGCACGACAAGAGAAAGAAAACTCGATGGATGCACTGTCAGACGGTCGGGTGGACACACCCACGAACACGGGCGTGGTCGAGTATGGACTGGGGACTTGCGCGCGGACAGGTGGCAAAGGAGATTGCAACATATCAAAAATATGCTACTTGCCAAGACTGTATGTAGCTCACTAGCACTTACCGGAAGATTGCTTGTCTAATCTGATATCTTTCCCACTCCCGATTCCATGGGCACGCTAAGCTATAATGTCTATATGCTTTCGGGGTTGACTTAAAATTGGTGAGCTTGCTGTTACCGGGAATCTTCCTTGCCTCATCAATGACGAAATCCTCCATGCTGTCAATTGCAACTACTCTCACTCCATCGATGCCTCCGTGGGAAAGAAGAGCTTCTTGGAACTGACTTCCGGTCGTTGCCTTCGTTTATGTAGACCCTTACGTGGCCTTTACATTTTGCCGCAAGTCTGCCTGCGGCACCTTTTCCTCCCTAGGCCTGCGGGTCAGAAATATCAATTTCTATAACCTAGACACCAGTAAATTCTGCAATGGCTGGACACGCAAGGATCGCGCATGATGAATGATAGAAACCGGCGTTATCTTGCCTGAAATATGCCTTCGTTACTTTCCCGTGTTCAGTTTTAGGGTCTTCAGAACATCCTGCATGATAGCCACAACTTCAGAACTTCCTTGACTGCACAACTGGATTTCGTGAGTGAATCCCTGCCGTTCAAGAAGGCCATTTACTCGTGACGATAGATTTTCACACAAATAATTCTCGGAAAGTTCTTGTAAAAGTGTGATGATAGTTTCCTCGACGGATTTTTATATTGTTCTTTCATGCAAGATTATTAAAGCAGAAATAAAAGAATTTGAGGCGATTCTTTGTTTACCTGAACATGTTAAGCGTCACGACTTAGGTCACGTACAGGTCAATAAACTTGATAAATTGCACACGTTGTCTAATGCTGTGAATGATCCAAATAGCTTTCTTTTTCTTAATTTAAGCAAGGAGATTTTTGTGTATATATATATATTTGATAAGAAGCAAGTCAACACATCATTAATTTATGTATAAGTAGCGACGTTTTAGCCAACACTGTGATTGTTTTCGAAATGTTCTGAAGTTTGTAAATTCCATCAGCCGTATTAACATGTGTTAAGAGACACGCCGGCACTTAAAACGTAATTAAGAAAGATTAAAAACTACTTTGCTTTGCATTCACAGCTTCACAGAAGAAACATACCGATGCTGACACCGTTTAATGGTCATTTAATTTTTTCTGTGTATTTTGGACAAACTGACTCTATATATACCTTGAAATGAACATCGAATTCTGCACGCTTACATGGCGTTTGGGTGGCATCACGTTTTATTTAACTACCAAGACAAGACTTAATTTCCAACGGCCAAACTTTCAAGGTGTACAGTTTGATAAATGAGCTCTCGTCTGATATGGTTTTAATGTCGAAATTTTAGGTACCAGGTGTCGTTTAAACCAGTCAAAGTTAGCCTTCATTTTGTCTCCCAAAAAGACGTGCAAAATACACCTTTATAAAAACGGCGATAAAACCCATACCAAAGAGAATTACAAGAAACTTTTCATATGCTTTTATTGTGCAGTTATATTGCAATTACTGTGCAAAGTTTGATGTTGAATGGATTTGTTTAGCGCTACCAACATCTTTCTAAAATTGCGTGACGATTTGACTGTTTAGGCGAGGCGAAAACGGCTATTTTGGCGAATTTTCAAACTTTTTTAAATTTCAGCCGGAGAAAAAAATCGCTGAAACTTTAAAATATTTTTTCCAAAGCTAGTTCACAGAAAGGGATGTTTTGGTAAAATAAAAAAAATTCGAGTTTTCCTCACTGATTTTCGATTCTCGAAATATTCTGGCGGCTTCTCTTAAAGGGGAAATGAACCCTAAAAATTAACCATTTTCAAATTGCAGCTTATAGTTCAAATAGCAATGTTTGAGGGTTTTTTTCAGTCTTTGGGCCCAACTTCGCCTCGGAAAAATAGTTTAAAGTGGTATTTTAGCCTCGTAGTACGGCGGCTCAGAAAAGTGATGTCAGCGGTCATTTTAGCTCGCTCTTACGTCACTTGTGGGGAAGAAAGATAATAAACCCGTACTCTTCCTACAGAAATTTGGTTTGGTTATGGAGTTATCGAAGTTGCGTGACCTGTAATGGGGATTAACTACGAAAATGAAATAGTAACAGTTGTTTTTCTAAGGCTAACTAGAAATGAATGCAAACAATATACCAATTTTAGGCTTCAGCTCGCCTTTAATTTACGCATTAGGGCCAAAATAATGTTTTTCTTTTTCAATAGACCCTCTCGTTCTTTCTTTTCAATCGTTACATTTAAAAAGAGGAGAAACACTGCCCTTGTTTAAGTAAATGTTTTAATTTGATGAAGTCTGCAGATTTATCCAGCTATGCATATCTGGCCCTTAAAGCTATTCAATGTAAAATTATTAAAAATAGCAAAAATTTCAAATACGAGACTCCAAATATGTCTATGTGTGTATACCACATACCTATTGAATGACTGACTGACTGATCGACTGGCCGACTTGCGGCTTGAGAAACCGACCGCTAGACTGACAAACTGACTAAACGACACATTGACTAACTGAATGACCGACTGACTAGCCAAAATGAGTGAATTAATCAATCAATTGATAATTAAGCTGTCAATACGCAAGCAATCTTTATCCAGTCCGCTAATCAGTCCGATAGTCTCTCTGTTGGTCTCTCAGTTCGCCTATCAGTCAGTCAGAAGGTAGATCAGGGCGCTTGATTTTTTCCTTATTATTTTATTCACAGCTGATTGTCGAGAAGTGCTGTTATCGGGATGTAAGACCAGTGCTAAGTACACGATAAGCCCTTTAAACAACCACGAAGAATTCGAAGTTTTCTGTGACCAGGAAACGCAAGGTGGTGGCTGGACAGTCATTCAACAAAGAATAAACGGGTCGGTGAGCTTCAATAGAACATGGGATGAATACAAAGCAGGTTTTGGAGTAATGGGTGTCCAATTAGAGATGTGGCTGGGTAACGAAAGAATTCATAGCTTGACCACTCAGAAAACTGAAATTTTGATCGAATTGACAGCGTTTGATGGAACAAAAGGTTTTGCCTACTACAGCCATTTTCACGTAGCTGGTGAGGATCTTTGGTATCAGCTATCTGTTGGCGGTTTTTCAGGGAACATTCCTGATAAACTAGTATTGCATGATACTTTTAACTTTTCTGTGACTAAATGCGGAGCCGCCACTTCATCTTCGGGTTGGTGGTTCACTCCTTCTTGTGGCGAGGCTTTGTTAAATTCTGAGTATGGTCACGACACTGGTTCTATGATGTGGAGTGATTTTCCAGTTGCTGGTGCCCATAAAGGCAAAATCAAGAAGAGCACAATGAAAATAAGAAGGACAGAAGGTAAAGTACTTTTCCATTGTGAAATTAACTCTCAACCTCTTCCTGGCTGATTGTTAAATTCCTAATCACTTGAAGGAACTCGACAGAACTCCTCCCTCAACCTATAATTTATGTCATTTTTTTTACCAAATTCTTAGGGTATCCTGATTTTAGCACAAACTAGATATCATCGATATCAGTAAGGCATTCTCGTTAGCGTATGCAATAAGTAAGTTTTTATATTTATTAATTTCAAGAAATGTCCGGCCGCAGCTGCCATTATGCATTTGCCTGGAAGTCCATTATTTCTCTCCAGATCATTTTGAAGACTACACTCTGAAGTTCCCAGAAAGGAAGAGAACTTTAAGCATCGTCACCTTTCCAGTCATTTTAACAGAGTTCCAATCCTTTACTTCATGTCTCTGGTTAAAAGTGCGACCTCCAACTGTTCCAAGACAAATGAATCTGCTGCGATATGTAGTACAGGATGGAAACTTTAGTATGGGATTAAAACCCTATGGCAAGGAATATAAGATTATTTTGTCAATTTGGCCAAGGTAAAAAAAAAGTAACAAGTAGAGGTTAGATAATCAAGAAGTACTTGAGGTGGGGAGCATGCTCATTCATCTCCTAGACAAAAAGGGGTTCGAATTAGTTGGGGATCGGGTTTCGATGTAACAGGAGTCCACCTACAGGCAATGTGAGATTAATTCATATTATGATGCCTACCCTGTACTAGGAGTGTAAATAGATGCCAGCACACTGTTACGGAAACACGTAGAAAGGATTTCAATTACAAAAAGGAGGGCGAAAAGAGTGATTAATTGCTTATCAAAATCATAGTAAGGCGATCGTTATAATTGAAAACCTTCTTGACTGGACATGTGAGGATAGATATATTTCGTTGAAGAAATCATGTTTACGAAACAGTATTAAACGTGTTATTTCGTCAATATAGTGATATAAAATATCGGTACTTTTGCAGCACCCGTGGATTTAATAAACAAGTCAAATATCCTTCTTTGGATGGAAGCTGGCGTCATGTTTGCACATCGTGGACTAACGTAGATGGACGAGGTGCAATTTATATAGACGATACTCAAACGCCCTTCCTTGGCATTGGTAACGGGACAAAGTTCACTGGCGGTGGAAAAGTTGTCATTGGAAGTACTCATGTAGTGGAACCGCCTCTGCTAGGATTGGAGATCACATACATGAATTTGTGGGATAAGGTTCTGTCGACTGTTAGCATCGAAAATCTCGCGCACTCTTGCGGCGCTGAAGCTGGCAACGTTTTACAATGGAGTCTTTTCGCAGCCATGTCGGTGGGAAATGTACAGGTAGTTCCCTCTTCTGCGTGCAGAGCAAAAGGTATCAATGAGGTTTATTAACACGTGCCACTAACGAAGCAAATATTACAGGTCAAATATCCTTTTCTTTTTTCTGCCCTAAATGAGAAAAATACAATGTGTTGAGCTCTTATTTGCTTTAAGCCTACTTTGTTTAACTTTGTATGGCTTAAAAAGCGTTTGTTATTAAGAAAGGAACAACGCAGACGCTTATTATAGTAAGATTTTTTGTTTCAATGCACCTCACCCCTGTGAAGTCTACACTACCCCGTGCCTCCTTCCCCAAAATCCCTGTGAAAGCATTGGACTCCTGGGTCATTTGCAACTGAGGATGGCTTTTGTTCAGATTATCGGATTTCTGTTCAGGACTACCCTTCCCAATAAGGTGGACCTTAGAATTCGTGGATATTTCGAAAATATGTTAAAGAACACCATCAGATGTTTCTCATTAATATTATTTATTCCAACCTTTTCCCTTTTTTCGTCTGTTTTAGAGATGTATTACTGGAACTTTAATCAATCAAATTCTTTGGAAAGCTTTGACGGGAACAAAAATCACCGCGCCGAATTAACTGGAGGGAAAATTTCACCTGGCCAAAAATATCTTGTTATCGAAGATCAAGGAAAGTTCCTGGCGGAGAATTTGAGCTCAGAACTCAGTGGTGAAAATGGATTCACGGTTTCATTTTCAGCCGGGCAGACAGGTAGGTTAAGGTGGTACTGTTTTATGCCATGTCAAGTTGAATGTCACACGTGCATCTTAGAAGGTACATCCAAATTCCTTTACAAATGTAAATGATTCTAATCAGTCAGAACTCCCTTTAATCCTCATGAAATAAGGATCTAATTGCCATTTGAAAACTAGTGACTGATGATAATGACCAAAAAGGGGCAAAAATATTTACAGTAGAAACAATGAATGTTAGGTATGTAAACCCAGGTGAATTTGGTTTAAACAAAGGACCACCGAAAAGATTCCATATGTGAAGTTTCCAGCGTTAGCCCTTCGCCAGAGCGAAAAAATCCGTAAATCCATTAAGGTTGCCCCTTTTTTAGACTTATAACAAAGCCATGTAGAAAAAAAAAAAAAAAACAAACCAAACCTTATCCTAAATTGCTTACGACACACAAAGTTGATTTTTTTGTATCAAACTTCTCCTTCGAACTTTAATTTGTATTTCTTCATTTTCCCAAGAAGCCAGCCCTTGTTATAAGAGACATTTTCTGCTACCTGGAGATGTCTACTAACGGTAGCTGGAGCAACATCAAGTCTCTTTTCGGAATTCATTTATATGGTTGAAAGGGGGCTTTCTTTAACATCGTAATGTTTTTTCTCTCTGATCTCTTTCAGTCTTAGCCTCAGAGATACTTAGGAATGACTTCAAATCTCTTGAGGTGCTCCACACAGCATTTCCTGATTTCATTCGTGACCATGCAACGTGGAAACGTTGTTACTTCGCTGACCAGTCATCCTGGAGCACTGCAGAATTTCATACAAAGTGCGATTATAAGGGACCAACATTAACTATCGTACGTGTCCGAGAATATGTGTTTGGAGGCTTTGTTGAGAATAGTTGGGGAGGTAGGCATTCTTTAATTGTTCGACGGTTTCAGTGTAAAGGATATATTGCCGACAGATTCAAAACGATATAACTATTTGTGATGTTAAAATGATAAATATGAACAAAGCATGACAAAGTGATATAGCAAAAAAGAGACCGGATGAAAATAGCTTATACTTTATTTGATTGTGTTGTCATCCTGTTCTTAGGAAAACCATCAAACATTGGACATCAGATCGAAGGATTCCTGTTCAGTCTATCAAACCCGTTTGACCTGGCCCCTCGAATCCTGCCGATCCAACAGGGCAAGGCGTCCGGAAGAACAAACCCACACCTTGGTCCAAGCTTTGGAGAAAGGGATCTTGAGCTCTTCGAAGATAAGCATGGCCGAATCATGGGATACAGCAGACTGGGGGCTTCTTTTGATCTGATGAGTGTTTCATTGTCTTCCTATGAAGCTTGGTTTTACTTAGCGGGCTCTCAGCATTTTTATCCAGACCAAGTGGAAGTTTTTTATTACCATGGTGAGTTAGGGCTGAAAAGGTATTGTAAGATCAGCTTGGGCATTGAGGAAACTCGAGGAACAATCTGAGACCTCGTCCAAGAGAGTTCCAGTAAAATCAAGTGATTTAAACCTTTGTTGGTTTTTATCTAATAGCCAATAAAATAAAATATAAATTATTTCAACTTTCATACGGGATATCAAGTCGACAATCAAACAAAAACTCAAGGGACTTGATGCGAGTTTGGGTGACTTGAGCCTTTAGAGAAGTCGCAGTAGTATCCACCATTTTTTCTTTAGTTCGACCTAAGCCAGTTCGTTAATAAAATCAAATAATACTCCACAACTATAGCCGAGTGGCTCCTCATGTGCACTGCACAACTATCGCTAAAGGAAGTAAATATTTCGTAAATATTTGCGTAAATATTTTCGTAAATATTTGCGACTCGAGAAAAGCTTGACCAAGTGACTCATGGAGCGACCTAGGGTAAACTAATGCATCATGTATTTTTCTACCTTTAGTTCCATCTACGCCACTAGGTCTAGAGAATCAAATATTACCCGACAACTACCTGAGTAACTCGTCACAACTCAATAGTAGCAGTGGTCCTCATCTTGCTCGCCTAAACGAACAACGTGACTCAAAGGCGTGGTGTTCAGCCGGCCCTAATGAATGGCTGCAGGTGTTCTTAGGTAAACAGTACACTTTGACGCACATGGCACTGCAATCGATTGGTGGAGGCGTGGACGTAACGGAATTGAAAGTTCAATACGAAAAGACTAGGGATGGAATCAAATGGAAATATTATAGCAAGGAGATTGATGGGAAAGAAATGCTGAAGGTTTGCTTGTTGCTTTTGTTGCAGGGGTTTTAACAAAAGCTGGTTACCAGATCGCCGCTTCTAAGATCTGTTACCGTTGTCTGTTGAGCCCACGAGCAGGCTCTCGTGTTTTGGTTTTGCCTGGCTTACGGCTCCTAGTAACGCAATAATTTTGCTCTTGTTGCTGTTTTTTCATATTCTAGTTGTTGTTGTTTTTTTGTTTCTTTTTATAATGTTTCTAGCTATCGTTGTTTTCATTCACGATGGTTTCTCTCTTTCAGCTTTAAGGTAACTATTTGGGTACAAAAAGATCTCAGTAATCTTCAAGCTCTGAAATCTGAATCATATTAAAATAGCTACAACAGAACTTTGAAATTGTTCCAGGATTGATTTAGTTGTGCTTTACCCGGTTCTATGATCGTCCAGAAAACTCCAGGTAGCTACTCAACCAATTAGAATAAAATCTAAAACCGACTAGCTCACTGTATTTACTTTGACTTCTTCTTGGTTCGTTGTGACTTTTTCCTTTGTTTTGATTGGTTGTTCACGCGTTCTTCCAATATCACCTTTGACCAATAGGAGGCCAGTTATCTACATGAGTTCTAACCCAAACCATGGCTTTACGCAATCAGGCGGCCTCAGACTCTCTCGATGAGGGGGTTGATTTTACCAAATTAATTTCCTTCAAATGTTCTGATACTTTAGATTCAGTTAAATTGAGGATTGTTTATGATGCAGTTTTGTTGAACAACGTCTACTGAGCTTTGTTTAAAGAATCAGACCTAGCAGTCTGTAAACAGATTGAAAGATTAATTGATTACTTCTTTAACCATATCACACATGTAATTTATTTTGTTTAAGGTTCTTCGCTTCAATTTTCCATCAGCTGGTTTTGTTAAGAAGGAAGCGTTCATTCCACCTTTTCAAGCCGTCAAGGTCCGATTCCTTCTAACTGAAACACGAGTACAGTGTATAAAGATGGAACTATATTTCTATGATGCAGGTTCGTGTATTAGATATAAATAATGGGAAAAGAAAACATTTAACTTTTTCGCATATATTTACACTTTTATTCAATTTTCATATTGTCAATAACATTACATTGGTTGATTAACAAATAGTCATAGCTAGTTTAAGGTAGATCTGTAGTTAAGACTGACTAACTAACTAAACTAGCTAACCTAGTTGTCTGTACTAAATTTATAAAAGCTGATAGTTTCTAAAGAAACTGTTTGGGGCTGCGTCGGTGGGGGTAACGAAATAATGTGAATACATCAACGAAGTTGAGATGGTAAATTGGCCACCGTTACGATTATAAACGCTGACGTTTCGAGCGTTAGCCCTTCGTCGGAGCGAATAGGGGAATTGTGGGTTGTGTGTGCTTTTAAAGGCAGAAAAAGGAGCTACGTTATTGGTGGGAACATGGCAAAGAGAAGAACACGAATGGTGGAATGGTGGAATGAAAAGCGTTCGTTGATACCTATGGGATTTAGACTGCCTTTTTGAAAGATGAGCTTTTGTTCAAGAGTTTTCCGGCTTTCCGTGCTGCCTAAGTGTAAGGAAAGACCGCAGATTGCCATGTGTTGCTTAGAATGGTTAGGTAAATTAAAATGTCTAGCGACTGTTTTCGATGTGTCCTTGTCATTCCTCTCCACCTCGCGAAGGTGTTCTCGGAATCGGTCACCTCGTCTTTTGCCTGTTTCGCCGATGTAAATCTTTTTGCAAGTTATGCAATAGATTACATTGGCGGAGGTGCACGTGAAGTGAAGTACTAAATTTAATTTAGTGTTGAGAAAAACTTAAATTGTTATTATCAAGTAATAGGTCGAAAATGAAATTATCGTTAAATAAAAAATATTTTACTTTTGGTGATCACTTAGGGGTAGTATAGACAACTCTTCTCGTCTCGCACTCTCTTTAAGATTGCTTTCAGTCAGCTTAACGTTTAAGTCAATTCTTCTTGTCTCGTCTACTCTTTAAGGTTGTTCTCAGCCTCATGGAATTGAAAATCGGACGGTGGTTCCAGATGAGAAACTAACAGCATCCTCAACCGAAGTTTCTGATGAATACAAGCAAGGATACTTTTGGCCAAACATAGGTCGGCTAAACCATGACAAGGAAGGCGCACATTCTTGGGGACCTTATAAGCATCCAGTCCATTTGTTCAAGGGAATCTGGTTTCAGGTAATTATTATTGATATGTGTTCCTAAACAAATGCAGACCAACTTCTCAAGTCGGCAGCAGGCTGAATTGTTGTGAAAGGGGGGGATTAGGGGAGAAGGAAAGGGAAGAGGGGGGTTGGAGGAGGAAGTTTAATTTCGTGAAATAAGACTAAGAATAATTTTACTCCGATGCGCTTTCCTCTCTCACAGGTCGTTGATAAGGAGGTAAAATAAAATTCCTTTATAATCCTAAAAGCTTCATGAGTTGGAAGTTTAAGAGTGCTGTGGTTTTTTCCGGATTGTATATAGTTGAGCTGATTGTAATGAGTCTTATTTCTAAGGTCGATTTAAAGGAAGAAACAGAAGTAACGTGTATTGCAACCCAAGGAAGGCCAACTAACATTCAATGGCCGACGAAATATCAACTTGCTTACAGTTCTGAAGGAAATGACTGGAAGTATTTTGAAGACATCAATGGAGTCAAGGTAACATTTCCCTTTTTAAGAACAACTTAAGTACAATCCGTGCATACTAACTGTTTAATAAAGTGCATTTATAGCCTGAAATATTTCTTCTATGCCTCTATTGTTCGTGTTACCTTAGAAATTTGATGCAAATTCAGATCAACACATGGCAGTTACAAACTGGTTAGTTCCATCCATATATGGAAGGTTTTTCCGAGTCTATATCACTCGGTGCAATATTGCCTGCAGATTGCGGATGGAATTGTATGGCAGAAGAGATTCAACAAATAGTAAGTCATTCCTTGCAAGTTTCAAGCTTTCTATGTACATTCTTTGAGAGATATAGCACAAACAAAGGAACAAGAAAAGAATATCTTTGACAATGTATAATTATCAAGGTAGCCTTTTTGCTTTCGATTTCATTGGCCACTGTCATGTGGACGTATACTAGCGTGGGTTATGTTTGTTCATTTAGTTTAAGTTGAACTATTCGAGCACTGATGCTTTTCATGAACCATTTCCGATTCAGATGAACAAAGTTTACATAATGATGTATAGTATCCAAAACTTATCGTTTCAACTCCTCCAATCACATTACGAATTCATATAATATCATCAAATCAGAGCGTGCGTGCAGCTTGAGTCATCCTGTAAAAATCCGGTTCTTTTTTAAGTAAATCTGAAAAAGCGACTGTGGTGGAGACTTCCAGCCTCTAAAGCAAACATGTTGCTAGACAGAGTTCTCCGCTTTGAGGACCCTTCACGTTCTTTGAAAGAATTATATCTATCACAAAAATGCTGGGAGATTGGACGACAGATATGATTATTGAATTATGTAACTGACCTTCACTAGCATGGTAATTCTGTTGATTGCTACCTATGGGTTATCGTATGTTGTTTTTGCTTCAATTTCCTTTTGAAGATATCTACTGGTCTAAGAATGGTCTTAATTTCACCGTTCGACGTGGTCGATACCACATTTTCTTTGCCAAAGAAAACCATCGGTGGGAAATTCGCCATCCATTGATCGTGAACCAATGGTTTGAGGCCACCATTACCTGGAAACTCCAAGACGGTCTAAAATTTTATGTCAACGGCAATTTGGTAGCATCAGATAAGATTCCAGTGCGACGGAACTTCTTCCCTGCTAAGGAACCGTTCAAGCTTCTAATTGCTTCAATGGAGAATGGAGGCGGGTGGAGCAGAGCGATTTCCATCGATGATGTCGCGGTTTGGGGAAAAGCGATGAGCAAAGAGGAGATTAATCGCAAGTCTGAAGGTTCATATCCGAAAGTTTACATTGAATCTTTTTCTTTCTTGTCAAAACTCTTATCTGCCCAATTTTAGGAAGACTAATTCAGGACAAATGCGCTCGTGTAGGTATTTTTTCAAAGAAAACTTAAAGTTTTCCTTCAGATTGATATTCCATCAGGTGGAAGGTCTCACGCATCCTTGAAAGAGCGCTTTTTCGATCTAGTTTCTTAAAAAAAATCAATAAATTACAGTGACTAGTCAAATCGAAGGACTAAAGTAAAAACATGCACACTGCCTTGAGCCAGGGAATGGAAATGAAAAAGTCATGATCAGTTTTAGTTCCATGTTCAAAAAAATTAAAATAAAAAACAACTAAAATGTTGAATTAAATAGCTGCTTTCTTGCTGTTCAAATTTAGTCTTGATACCATAAATCTATTGTTCTCAGTTCATTTCGACTTTGACGATAACTCCAGAGATTGGGAATCCCTAGTAGATGGTACCAATGGCTGGACACTACTTCAAGGATGTACTAAAACGTCGGGTACCGGACCATGCGACGATGTTTCCAAAGGAGGTATCATATCATTTCTTCTTGCATTACCATTTTCTTCCTTGTTTGTTGTTGCTGTTGTTTTCGTTGTTGTTTCAGACAATTTCCTACTTTACCTGCTTGCGTTTTTTCACTCCTCCGTAATTATTGCACCATTTACGATTGCGCTTCGTCTTATAGACCGAACGCTTGGAATAGACTATCATATCATTTCTTCTTGCATTACCATTTTCTTCCTTGTTTGTTGTCGCTGTTGTTTTCGTTGTTGTTTCAGACAATTTCCTACTTTACCTGCTTCCGTTTTTTTACTCCTCCGTAACTATTGCACCATTAACGATTGCGCTTCGTCTTATAGACCGAACGCTTGGAATGGGCTATATTTTACTTTTAGATTTTCTGTAAAGCCTCAAGACTGATACAAACATACATCCTGACCCTGGGTTTATTTCATTCTGTTTTAAACAATCAGGACCAGGATGACTTACTTGACTTAAGCCCTTCGGTCCCCTGAGGAACATAGGACCAGGATAGCTAGGGAGAAACATCTTCACATGCACAGTACAAGGGACACAAAATAATACAATGCAGAGGCGGATCCAGGAAATCTTGATTGGGGGGGGGGTCCAAACTTTGGTTCAGAAAGGACTGTTGGACTCTTTGAGGCAAATTACTTCTCCCCCACATCCCCTCCCACCAGTCGTGGTTGCACGTTATAATTCCTTGGCCGCTTACCGTTTATTTGGATTCATTAAAAAAAATAAGCCAGTTAAAAGTGATATACGATCCTGTCTCAAATTTGTAAGCGTCAGGTTTGATAGGGGGGGGTTCCGGACCCCCCGGACCCTCCCCCTGGGTCCGCCACTGCAATGTATACTGAATACAAAATGAAACAGAAAACAATAACAGTTACTCGCTTGGTACGGATTATCTCTTCCTGAGGATCCATCGATATACAATGTAATCGACTTCGATCAGTTTGTTTTAACATGTTTCTTTGTTCATTTATCGTCTACAGGACGCTATATCTACTTTGATGCCGCGCAATCTAAAGAAAAAGCCAGGTTCTCCACTCCCTCCAGTATTCACTCTTACAATTGTCTGAAATTTCACTATCATATGGCTGGTACGCACACGGGAAGGCTAAATGTTTATGCGACAGATATCAGGGGTAAGGAACAACTACTTTGGCGGCTCTTTGGAGAACAGAAAAATACATGGAGAAAGGCCAGTATTCCAGTCAACGATATTCACCCACAATATCAGGTACATTTTAATGATTTTTACAACGCGGAAGTGTTAATCACTATCCAATTAGGCCTGAGCTCCATATTTCGCCATAATTTTTACCTGTTTAGAAAGCAGTTAAGATTTACCTCTTTAGAAAACAGTTAAGATACTACGTGCACTCTCGCACTGGTCGAAAGTGGTGTTTAGAGGAGGGTAAGTACATACAATTGATACGTTTTAGAGAAATCTCTCGTGAAAATGACTGACAGGGCTTTTCCGGTGTACTATTTGATTTGACGAAGGGCTAAAACGCTCGAAACGTCAGCTTTAGATACTTTTTCAGGTGGCCAAATTATCTTTCCCCACGTAGCCTTACTTGAAACACGGGGGGGAGGGGTAATTAGGGAGAATACGAGAAAGTTCTGCAGACCCACGACCACCCCTTAGGTCGGAAAATTTGTCTCGAATTCTCACAAGTTTCCTTGAGTATAACGTGACTAACTGAATATGAATATTTCAACAAGTAGGTATATTTCGTCTTTAGGTGGTTTTTGAAGCAGTTCGTGGTCCAGGTTACCTAGGAGATATAGCCTTAGATCAGATAGCGTTTACTAGAGAATCGTGTGTCTTCTCGCCTTCCTCAGCTATGCCCCATAATTCTCATCGCTCAGGAGTGGGTGAGTCATCTGTTGCTCTATTTTCACTGCAATGCTGTCGTTATTCTCTTATTTAGTCAGATTCTGTTTAGGGAAAGAACCTACTAAAAGCTGACTTTCTCTCGACATATGGTCTATAGCTCAGGTGATAGTGGCACCCGATTAGCATCCTTTAGGCTCAGGCGGGTTCGAGTCCCATCGCAGCCTGAATTTCTGCTCATTTGTAAGAATATTCTTGGCTCCCTCCTTTGTTCTGTTCCATGGGAAATTCAGGATATTTTGTCATGAGAGAATCAGCCATCCTGACTAAAGCTCCTTCCCCAAAGCGAAACTGCTGAAGCCCTAAAATAATATCTGCACAGGAGCCCATGGTAGCTTATATAAAATTCTAACTATAGGCCTGTCATGAAAATAAAATTCTGGCCAGTGAAAGCTATTGCGTTTTATTCACACCTTGATTGTTTCCTGTATTCATTTTTCGTAGTTATCACCTCTTCTATAGTTTCGATGGACTCTATTTACCATAATTATCTTGGTTTAATGATGGAAGAAGAAGGTTATGGTTCTTCTCGTTGGATTTCGTGTTATCGCGCCCTCGATAATGGCTGGAACGTTTCTACCTTTCACAACCTCTGTGACGATAAAGGTCCTACCCTGACCATAATCAGGAAAGAAAATAATGTATTTGGGGGATTTACTGAACGAAACTGGAGTGAAGGTTCTTTGTAACAATTATTTTTTTCTATTGGCTCTATTTTCAAATAGCAGTTCTTGGAACATTTCTTTGAACCATTAAAAATTAAAACAGAGAAAAGCGCCAAACGAAGCTACTGCAGCTAAAAACGCCGTATGAGCCCACTGGCCTTATCACCACAGGCTGACTGCAGACCATGAGTTGATTAGCCTGTGCCCTAACTGCCAGAACTACTCTCATTAGTTTTGCATTTCTAGGAGGGGGTTATGTGCATTGTTATTCTTCCTGAATGGGATGATTGTCCCAGGTAGCCCCCAGCATTTCTTCACCCCTGATTAAGAGAGGCATTAACGAAATAGATTGTCTTACCTAAGAACACATTTGAATGACCGGCCAGGGCGTGAGCATGCACTTTTGTGATCCAGACTTAGCCACCATTTCACCGTTTTGGATGGGTGTGATGCTGTTACTTCTATTGAGACGAGAAACTTTCGCTTTGCAAACGTTTCTACTCTGTTATTGTGGTGTCATCGCAACTAAACGTGTATAATTTATGTCTTTTCAGGCCAGGTGGGTGACAACTCCAGTTACGATCTCCAGTTTTGGCGCAAAAACTCCGCGGACATTGTCAAATCTGTTTTACCAACACTGACTCCAAACTCAAGTTTTACAGCCTCCTTGTGGCTTAAAACCTCAGTTAAGTCAACTCTAATAGTATTCTCCATTGGTCAAATAGACAGCTTCTTGCAATTACGACTGGAACCCCCTGGCTGGTTGTCTCTCTGTTCAAAGGATAAATGCAAGTAAGTCAAAATAACCTGATTATTCAGTTCAAAACTTCACAAAGACGAGTAGCGCGTTACCTAACAATATCAAAAGACGGCTATTAAAGGAAACTGGCCTTATTGTTTTTTATTTGGTTTGTTCCTTTGTTTGTTTGTTTGTTTTTTTTATGACGGGACAAACGGGAAAGTCCGAAATGGAGCAACCACAGGGTCATAACTTGTGTCGTAGCCCTTGAGCTTGAGCCATCACTCTAACAGCGACTTTCTACACCCGAGAGTATAAATAGGTACCAGTTCCCATTTCTAGGGAAACCTAGCTAAATGTTTAGTTTGACTAATTATGGTCCAATATCCCCTCCAAAGAGAGAGGAAATATTTCTGGCTTCTTTATATTCTTTAGCAAACCGGGATAAAACACGACAATTATTTAAGTTGCTCGTTTACGTCGATAAAAGCTTTTTTTCTTTTCTCTCATTAAAGACGTCGTCAGAATGCATCAAGTATATCCCACAGTTTCTACGTTACGCAAGCGTGCTAAACCGTTTTTTTTTTCACACGAGGATTATGTTTCATTTGCATCTATCTCATTTTTTCTGCAGCACTAACAATGGAAGTATCTCCCAGGTGATCAACGATGGTTCTTGGCATCATGTCACGGTTGTGTGGCACAGCAGTTCAAAATCGTGGACTGTATTCTCAGACGGCGTGAACCGAGGAAAACAAACCGAAGAAAAGTGGCAGAAATCCACCTTTTCCCTTTCGGGTACTCTTTTTATCGGGAAGGAGCAGATCCAGGGTTCATCTAGATTTTTTTCTGGCAGAATTACTCAGTTTAACATGTGGAACCATGAGTTGGAGGAAAAAGATATTACAGTGTTAGCGCGCAATTGTGTAAGTGGACAGGGGAATATGTTCCATTGGAGCAACCTTAGAAGTAAAGTCGAGGGAGAGCTGAGGATTGTGGAGCCGTCTTCTTGTACGTATCACAATCCTATTAGCACTTTGTGTTTCAATCTATGATCTTGTTTCACCTTTCTTAACTATCTTCTTATTAACAGCTTTATTACCCATTACAACTTAAGGATGATCTCCTTTTACCTTCATAGAAATCACATTAAATATTTTCCCTTGAGAAGCCTCTACCCCTCGACAATTCGACCTGATCAGCCACTATTCTTAATTATTTTACTGTAATTATTGGTTACTATTGGTAGTAATCTCTGTGTTCTTTACTATTTTTTTACCCTTAACATGGCACCCATTTGGGTGGACCATCCCTGTAGAGTCTGTTGGAATAAGTTCCCCGAGGTTGATGAAAGAGTATCTTTTTTAAGTAAATTAAATAGCAAAACTCATCTGTTCTATTTGACAAAAAATATTCCATTTATAAGAAAAATTGTACTTCCCCAAAAATAAAAAACTCTGAGACCAAACAGCAGGAAAAGAAAGATGAAAATAGCGTAACGGTAAAAGGCTATTCCCCATAAATCCATGTGCAGTGGTGTTCACGCCATTTTTAGGCCAACTTAAGTCGGACATGCACAGCTGTAGGTCAATTCACATACCAATCTCCGTGCACAGGTTTATCCACCAATTACAGAGCGGACGCCAAAGCGTTCATCTTCTCATTAAATTACACATCTGATGGGACCCTCTTCAAAAAAGAAATAAGCAAAGAATCATCAGCCTTGGCGACCTACAGCTCACCGTACACTGGTCCGACGTTCGGGGAGTCTCCGTTTGATTTTCAAATAGGAATCGATGGCGACGTGAAGCGAGGGACGAGTCAACACTCCGTTTCTTATAAAGAAGAGGAAGACTCTAGTAAATCCAACCTGGAAACTGTGCTTGCCGGAGCGTCGAGCTTTAACGTTAACGATGTGGAGGTGCTATATAGAGCTCAGGGAGGTATGTTCTCTGATGGACCTTTATTTCGTATTTCAAACTTCTAATGATTGATCATGACATAATTACATAGGGAATGCAAGAGTCCTTCGCCGAAGTCGACATTGAATCTGGGAGCAAACCGGATTTAACGATTTTGTCATTGTGCTCAGTAATGCCTCAATTTACAATTTTTTGGCCCGGTTTTTCTCTATGGGTGCCAGCTAACAACAAGTTTTCCGGGGCTACTCACACTTCAAATTGACCTTCGAAAAGTCATTGCACGCTTTGTCGTCCAGTAAAAGGGAATTTCTTTCTTTTTGTGTGACACGTAATAAGCGCCCTGCGTACTTCTTGCATACGCCGACCGACAGCGTCGTGTATGTAAAAAGAATAGATAATTTTAAGCTATTAATTTATTCGTCAAGATAAAAGAAATGTTGCCCCTTTCGTCGAGAACGTGAGATGATTTTATGTTCACGAGGTACCTTTGTTTAATTGGTTATCTAGTAATTTTAATTTAATTTACGCAATTTTTCATAATTTCTTTACAGCTTCCCTGTGCTCTAACCATTGTCCATTTTACCATTATTGTGACGAGATAACAGGCATTTGCAGATGCAGAAACAAGAATCCTGCATTGTGTCAACTCGGTAAGTACAAATAATATGAGGAAAATGAGTCGATTAAGTTATATCCTCCTTCGGTCGGCCTTAGTTTGCCTTCGAGGTTCGCGGGTGAAGCGCCGCGCTGCGTCTGACTATGATAATTGTGACGTTGAAATCGCAGCTGCCGATGGAGCCATTGACATTGTTTAATGATTTTTAGCAGCCTTGTATATCAGATTTGACTCCGTTATTTATAGTTTTCCCGAGACTTTGACATTAAAAAAAAAAGAGTAGATGTGAGCCGAAAGTGAGTTATTTTGGATCGTTTTTTACGCTGTTGATATTTTGTATTGTAGAGGATTTTATGGAGATTATTGCTAAATAAAGATTATTATTATCAAGTTCTATCTGATGTATTCACAATTTTATTTTCGAGTATTGCTTTGTTTTCCTTTTTGTTTTCTTTTTTTTTTTTTTTTTCTTTTTAAGCATGTTGCAGAGGCGAGAAAAGTTGCTTACAAGCATGTAAAATAATTGCAATCGGTAAAGACGAGAGTGATAATTGCGGTTATGACTAACACTACTCAAGAATAGGTGAAAATAAAGCCCGAAAAAATTAAGTCTTGTACGGGAGTTGAACCAATGAACTCTGCGATACCAGTACATTACCACTGTTGTTATCCGGGTACTTTTTATTATGCAATGTGCCTCTCGTTGTAAAAAGGCTTATGGTTCATTTACACATTTATGGAATCCTGGTCACGGCAGTTGAGCTGTAGTAGTTTTTGTCTTTTTTTTTTTTGGCTTTAATTTGTCATGTTACTTTTTTTTGTTCTGTCTTCGGTGTTTTCTATCTTCTATCCCAATGCTGCTTTTAATTTTCTTTTTAAAAAAGACAACAAACCAGACACTATACCCTACAACTATAAACAACTTTTGAGGGAATATTTCGAAGGTTTAATATCATGTGGGGTGTTAATAAAATAAAAAGAACAAGAAGTGCCGTGACCAGGATTCGAACCTGGGTTATTGCGGCCACAACGCAATGTACTAACCACTATACGATCACGGCTGCCACTGCTTCTCACGGGTGATTTCAGGAAGAAAATTATTATAACATCAAATCCTGGTCACGGCACTTGAGCTGTAGTTTTTCTTTTCTTTTTCTCTTTTTTGCTTCAATTTGTCATGTTCCTTTTTTTTTGTTCTGTCTTCGGGGTTTTCTATCCCGGTTAGCTCAATTGGTTAGAGCGCTGATCTGTTGTGCGGGAGGTCGAGGTCGATGGTTCGAGCCCCGGCCGGACCAACACTCAAGGTCTTAAAATAACTGAGGAGAATGCGCTACCTTTCTATAATATCAAGAAATGGATAGACATTCTAGTTTTCTCGGATAAGGACGAATAAACTGTAGGTCCCGTCTCCTGGATCTAGTTATTAGTTAATTTTGTTAGGCAGGGGACGTTAAAGAACCCACTCACGAGATTACTGTGATGTGGTCTGGCCTGTTTACTGGGAATTGGGGGGAGGGGGCATCTTCAAATAAGTTTCCTTCGATTGTTTGTAAACTGCTGATGCAGTCCGGCCAAAGTCCCCCGAAAAGTGTTGTGATGCGCATTTGATCATATCCACATGTTAATTTGCGCAATATATATATTAAATTATTATTATTATTATTATTAATATTACACGTTTTTGGGAAAATTTCTAAAACAAACTGCTGTGACATTCCTTTTTGATTATGAATTACAGCGCACGCGCGCACCATTTTCTTTGACCTTTGACTTTTAGTATTAATAACTACTTTACCAAAAAAGAGTTCTGGGTTGATTAGAGAGAAAAAACAACAAACCAGACACTATACCCCACATCTATAAAGAACTTTAGATGGAATATTTTGAAGGTTTGATATCATGTGGGGTGTTAATAAAATAAAATAAAAACGAAAAGTGCCGTGACCAGGATTCGAACCTGGGTTATTGCGGCCACAACGCAATGTACTTACCACTATACGATCACGGCTGCCACTGTTCCTCACTGGTAAATCCAGGAAGAAAATTATTATCGTATCACTCGCATGAAACGCACTCGATCAACTTTATCATGTCTTAAATACCGTTGCTGAAATTTATATTCAATTTATCTTTATGTTTTAGTAAAGTTTTATGAGGACTCTTCGCATTTTTGGTTACTGGAATCAATGGACGATATCAAAGATCTCCGCACCCCTGGCTGGGGGCAAAGTAAGGGAGGGGTGAGTTCCTTTGGAGATGGCTTGGTGACAGATGGTGTCAACGGTGAGGTAATATTGAACCACGAGGGGGACACATGTGCGACGAAATCTGCTGAGGCCCATTGTGACGACTCTGGTTTCACCGTATCGTTGTCACTAAAGCCTTCGTACAAAGCCGGCGGTGAACGGCAGACTTTTTTCAAATCCCGCGGCAAGTTCGTTGTTTACCAGGAAAGACAGAAAAAATCCTTAATTATCCGTGTGCCACGCAGTGCTAAGTACTGTCTGAAAGAAATAGCGATGCCTGAAAAAATCTGGTCTCATTTGGCTTTCACGTACCAACCATCTCAGCCAAGAACACTCACAGTTTATAGAAACGGAAGAAAAATCGACAAATTTATCAGAGATGAAGGTTGTGAAGTGGCCGGGGAACCAGAATTTTCGTCTTCCAGTATGTCATTGGGCTCTGAAGGAGGATTGTTCGCTAAAGCTCATTATTATCTCATTGCCATTTGGGGACAGGTTTTGTCTGAAGAAAGAATAACGCAGATATATCGCGGCATCCAAGGTGAGAGAGTGTGGTGTCTGCCCCAGTAAATCCTCCATGTTATTTCAAAAAAAAATTTCTTTTTTCAATTCATTTCTTCATTTTATTTTTGTGCTTTCGAATAACGCTGATTTTTTTCTTTGAATGATAGGGAATACTATGAATATTTATGAGCACAAGTGTGTGTCATACAATTTATACTATAATAATTTTCTACAATTAAAGTAACTGTGCGCAACAGTGGCAGCCGTGATCGTATAGTGGTTAGTACATTGCGTTGTGGCCGCAATAACCCAGGTTCGAATCCTGGTCACGGCAAATGATCTGTAGTAGTTTTTGTCTTTCCTTTTTTCGGCTTTAATTTTTCATGTTACTTTTTTTTGTTCTGTCTTTGGTGTTTTCTATCTTTGGTGTTTTCTATCTTTTATCCCTGTGCTGCTTTTAATTTTCTTTTTACAAAAAAAAACAACAACAAACCAGAAACTGTACCCTACATCTATAAATAACTTTAGAGGGAATATCTCGAAGGTTTAATATCACGTGGAGTGTAAAATAAAAAGAACAAGATGTGCCGTGAC
The DNA here is from genome assembly GCF_964205215.1 of Stylophora pistillata. Lineage (NCBI taxonomy): Eukaryota > Metazoa > Cnidaria > Anthozoa > Scleractinia > Pocilloporidae > Stylophora > Stylophora pistillata. The sequence goes on from NC_142532.1 coordinate 5,755,384, forward strand.
CAGGATTTGAACCTGGGTTATTGCGGCCACAACGCAATGTACTAACCACTATACGATCACGGCTGCCACTGCTTCTCACAAGTGATTTCAGGAAGAAAATTATTATAATCTCAAATCCTGGTCACGGCACTTGCGCTGTAGTCATGTTTTCTTTTTCTTTTTTTTGCTTCAATTTGTCATGTTTCTTTTTATTTTGTTCTATCTTCGGGGTTTTCTATCTAGACATTTCTGGGAAAAATTTGTAAAACAAACGCTATGACATTCCTTTTTGATTATGAATTACAGCGCACGCGCGCATCATTTTCTTTGACCTTTGACTTTTAGTATTAAAAAATAATTTACGAAAATGGAGTTCTGGGTTGATTGTAGAAAGAAGACAACAAACCAGACACTATACCCTACATCTATAATCAACTTTAGAGGGAATATTTTATAAGTTTAATATCATGTGGGGTGTTAATAAAATAAAAAGAACAAGAAGTGCCGTGACCAGGATTCGAACCTGGGTTATTGCGGCCACAACGCAATGTACTAACCACTATACGATCACGGCTGCCACTGCTCCTCACGGGTAAATCCAGGAAGAAAATTATTATGAGCTCAAATCCTGGTCACAGCACTTGAGCTATAGGTTTAAAACCTTGTGGGGTGTTAATAAAATAAAAAGAACAAGAAGTGCCGTGACCAGGATTCAAACCTGGATTATTGCGGCCACAACGCAATGTACTAACCACTATACGATCACGGCTCCCACTGCTTTTCAAGTGTTTTTTAGGAAGAAAATTATTATGAGGTCACTTGCATGACACGCACTCGATCAGCTTTGTCATGTCTTTAATATCGTTGCTGAAATTCGTATTCAATGTATCTTAATTTTCATTCCTGACAATGCATCAAAAATGAGGAAATCATAGAAAAATGTTTCATTTATTTCTCCTTTTTTATCAAAATGTAAAATTATATAAATTGTTATGCAGAAACCCATTAACACACCATAACAAAGTGAACATTTTTTTTTATCTTTGACCCCAGAAATTACACCCTTCCCTTTCTCTTTCATTAGCCCCCGCGATCCTTTTTTTGTTACCTTAATTGCGGCTTTGGTGTGCTTAAGTCCTTTTCTAATGAACCCCTCGAGCATAGAACGATTTCGGGTGCAAGCAAATCAGTCCTTTCCTGAAAAAAAAAAAAATCAAAACAATACAGACATAAAGAGAGAAAAAACATAATAATTCTATGCTATCTAAATCATAACATTGTATGGATCCATACAGAAAACTTACCTTTTAAGGAATGAGGCAGTTGTGACGAAAGATTTGCTACCAATATTCAGTCACCATGAAGTTTCCATTTTAGTAAACCCAGACGTGGCAAAAAACTATTCCCTATATTCCCAATGTCCATTATTAAAAACTCCTCTACCAAAATTCATTGCAGGTTCGGTTCCCTTACGTTGCCGAGTTGTGGCTCGAATAAAAAATCAGCTTTGGAATGAAGATCTTACTTCACCAGAAACGGATCCATACAGAGCAATGACAAATGACATAATAAGCAATGTAAGTTGAACTAACCACCGCTTCATTCTAACCTGAGGATCTTTAAGTATTGTGCCTCATAAAAGTGTTGTTATTTAGCTTTTATTTGAATGGTTATCGCCCCAGGTTTATCCACAGATTTTAGAGTTATGACCATCTTGCAGAGTATAGCAAATAGTACGCAACAGATGAAAATACTGCGCATTGCCGCTCATTTGAATAATTACAGAATGCATGGTTTACTTTACCTGTATTGATTTTCTTATTTTATTTGTTGTTAATTAGGTCACCAGGTTTTATGAGGGAATCCGAGTTACTGTTACCGTGAATGAGTTTAGGTAGGTAACTCTACACTGTATGTGCAAGTGTATTCTGATTACTAATTTGAAGGGGCACCCATTTAAGATTGACCAATAAAAGGGTTTCCGCCGGCTTGGATAGGTTGAAGAGGTAAAGTCTGCACTCGACCTAAGTATTCTACCCTAGTGGATGCTGGTCCCAATTTGGGCCCATAGAAGGGGTCCACTGGCTAGGATAGGGGTGATGCTAAATCCAGAATGTATGATATTTGTATTTAATATGTGCTCATGCGGTTTTTCTGTCTTCCTTCGTATCACTCAAAATTTCTCTTTTACGTTTTTCCATGTAGGAACGGAAGCGTGATTGCAGATTTCACTATCATTTACAACGTTAGCGACTACAAATTGATTGAAAGACTTCAACAGAACATATCATCCACGGGTTTTCTATACAACATGCCTCTAGAGGTGGAAGAATTTACAGCTGAAAATGGTAAACAGTCACATTTATTTGGTCAGTTCAATACTCCTATCAAATTTTACTTCAGAGCAAGAGGGTCTGAATGCGCTTATGCTTAACGCTTCGAAGCTATCTAGTTCTACTTGCCGCTTGTTATTTCATGGAGAATAGCTTAGATTGATGCACATTTTGCAGCATTTTGAGTGTTTTATATTACAACTAATGAAAATGTTCCGGCAAACAAATACAGAAAGGAAAGAGATGACAACGGGCAATAGAGGATTCAAAATAAAAACTTATTGGACCAGGAAAATGCAAGAAACTTGCTACCTTGCAGTTGGCTTTAATAGTGCATCTGACGGATCGAGACGGTAGTGCAAGTTTTCTTGACCAAACCAGCCACTGCAATCGGCTTAAGAGAAACCGATGCAATGTTAGATTGCTAGCTACACTCGAATACAAATAATTCGAGTAACTGGAATTAAAGTAATTTGATCCTAAAAGCGATAGCACGCCATCATATCTTTTAGTTAAGATGAGACCACATATAAATCATTTTTCGAAAGCAGGGAAAAATTAGGGACTGTTCACAAACGTTTGACTCGGATTACGCATACTATATTCATAAAAAGACCAATCAGGACCGTTCAATTCATCGTGGCAAAAATGTGTCGAAATTATAATCAACAGTAACATTCTCGTTTACATTTTCTTCCTTCAGTTCCAGAAGTTGCTCCCACAAATATAAGTGTGCTTCGTGTGGAAGATACAAGCATTCATATCAGATGGAACAGTCTCAGCCTTCCACCGAGTATTTCCGCCATATTCCAGGGCTATAAGGTTTTCATTAGATCAGTGGGAAGGGCAGACGTCATAGTTACCACGGTGACCGTAAATGACCTCGTTAACTTCGTCACTATAAAAGGACTGGAATCATTGGTAACGTATAACCTGACTGTGGCTGGATACACACTAAGTGGAGTTGGAAGGGAAAGCGAGAGCTTCTCTGTAACCACCCCTTTAGGTACAGTAATTAGTATGGGGCCTCGCAGTACGTGCTGCGCGCGCTGTTTGCTCCGCTATTAATCAAATTAGCCTTGCCCAATTATTTTTCATTATATATTTCGCTATTTTGACTGGCTCTAACCCTTTAACTAAGAATGACTTGCTACAAATTTCTCCTTAAATTATCACCTTATAATCTAGTACAAAGATTAAAAGTATAATGATTACCAATTTTTAAGAAGCTCACCTCCTGACAGTCCAACATATCCCCCTTGTCAAAACCCTGGGAAATGTTAATACAACAGAGTAGAGAATGTGAATTCTAATGCTAGGGTATAATGGGTCAAAGAGAGGAGTTAGTGGTTATTGTCTACTGTTGTTTACATACGTATGGTTATAGCACTGGTTAGAACCACTGATTATAGCATTCGATTCCCTCACCATAAATGGTTTGAATGATTCGTATTTCAAGGTATCCTGTCAAAGAACGAAAAATTGTGCTATGCCTGATATAAAACTCGAAGTATACAAAGACAGGGTTTTCTTTTTTAAAAGATTAATTCATATTTCGTATACGTAGATGATCCGCCTGAAGATATATCAGTAGAACGGGTGACGTCAAATTGCGTTCAAATCAAGTGGGGTGGCCTTCCACCAGAGAAACTTGCTGCATTTGATGGCTATCGTGTGTTCTACGCCTTGTTCAGCCACCCCACTTTTTCTTTGAACACGACAGTGAATTCATCGACTCATCGGGTGGAGATCTGTAGTCTTGAATCGTCCATGAAGTATAAGTTTTATGTACAGCGTATCCTTCGAAAAGATGTGGGAAACGCGAGTGATGTTAAATACTTCACGACAGAGATAGGTAAGTACACCTGGACTGTTCTATGGCAAGCTCTTTGCGGAACGAATTAGTATCTTTCAAACCCTAAATTAAAAAACGTTGCAAAATTAAGTTCTCGTCTGCGTCAATAGAGCTAGCAATCATTCCCCCAACACGTGTAAAACATGCGATAATAGATAGCTAACCGGAGTTTCGTCTCTTCCCCTCTCCCGAGGAACCAACAATTTTTCGAAAATGACCCACTGTCAACCCCTTTCTCTTCAACCCCTTTCTCTTCCACCCCTTAGAGATCCATTCTCTCCCCCCCTCTACAATATCCCCTATTTGAGAGGGAACGTCCCTCTTCCAAAAGCCTTTCCTTACGAAGTGCTACCTAATTTACAAACATTTATGAGCACACTGTATCTTTTTCTCGTGACCTTCTCTTTAAGATCATGCACGGAAGAATATCAGAGTCTGTCTTCAAATCATAAATAATAGACGCCAAAAACCTTTCATATGATTAAACTCGTGGGATTAATTCCTACTTGCACAAGATGTAAAAGGGAAGATCCCCAGAGGTTCACTTTGTTAAGGGTAGACACCAAGTTCATCAGCTAACAACAAAAACTTCTCTATTCAGGGTAGTTTTGATATATTCCAAAGGTTATAATAAGGAAAGAGTTCCTCAGGAAGAATTAAAAAATAACAGAGAGATCACCTTCTATGAAGGTCACCTTCTGTGAAGCGCAGATAAGAAAGGGAACGTATCAGCTGTGGTATGATGGCCGGGACATTCAAGATTTTGGCTGACATTATCAAACCTCTAGAACCGCGTTGCCTGACGGTCAGGGCCCGCTTGTGCCAAGTGTAGATAACCCTATCCACTATACTTTAATCTATATCCGGCGCCAGTTTGTTGAAAACTTATCCGGGGATAGCGTAATCTGCCTCTTAAAACTGGGTTTAGCAGGTATTTAAAAATTCCTTTTTGCATGCTTCCTTTCAGTAATGCGCTTAGCACCGACCAATGTGACATGCCGCAATACCAGTTCCACTAGTATCGAAGTTCATTGGGCACCACCGTCTGTCGAAGTCAACAGCTTGGAAATCATTGGTTATGACTTACATTTCAGGCCCCATGGCCTTGCAACTGAGCTGTGGAGCACTTTGCTTGCATGCAACAGAACTTTGAGTGCTACCATAAAATCCCTGGAGAAATACACGGAATACGACATCAGGGTGACTATCTTCATTACAAATGGCCGTGGAAATTTCAGCGAAATTGTAAGGTGTTTTACGGATGAGGACAGTGAGTAAATATTTCATTAATTTAACCATCAGTTTATCTGACATGCGTGTTTCTATTTTACCTCCCTCTGTTGTTCAGTGTAATTGTTTCTATTAACATACTATTGACCACTTTCATAAATGGCTGCCGGATTAACATTCTTTTGTTTAAATTTAAATTAGCCTTTCTGACCTCGTTCTCCAGTTCAAAATTCAAAAGAATACATTATCTCAAGCGAGGCTAGTAAGGCTAATTTGAATTTAAACAAAAGAATATCAATCCGGCGGCCATTTATGAAAGTGGTATATGGATTATTCATTCGTTTGCATCTTCGCCCGTTGACCGTTTTATTGCATATCGTTTTCCTTCGTTCCTTCGTTTCTTCATTCCTTCGTTCCTTCGTTCCTTCGTTCCTTCGTTCCTTCGTTCCTTCGTTCCTTCGTTCCTTCGTTCCTTCGTTCCTTCGTTCCTTCGTTCCTTCGTTCCTTCGTTCCTTCGTTCCTTCGTTCCTTCGTTCCTTCGTTCCTTCGTTCCTTCGTTCCTTCGTTCCTTCGTTCCTTCGTTCCTTCGTTCCTTCGTTCCTTCGTTCCTTCGTTCCTCCGTCCCTTTGCTGATATTGTTTGCCTCTGTTCGTTGCTTCGCTTGTTCGTTCGATCAGAATCTAAGTTTTTCTAAAAAAAAACTTGCATATTTATTTCTTTCACTGTTTTTGTCGTTTTATTTTAGTTCCACTTGGTGGTCCTGTTAACATTTCAGCTGAAAACACAAGCTCTACAGGTATAAACATCAGTTGGAGCCCGGTTCCCGAAACTTTACGTCTTGGAATAATCAACAAATACATATTCAACATAACAGACTTGTTGACAGGTTACCTAAGAACGATAGAATTTGATGGACCAAGTTTGAACGGTGAAGTGAGAAATTTGTCGAAGTATCAAGAATACAGCGTCCAAGGAGCTGCAGTCAACAGTAAAGGCCGCTCAAATTTCACGAATGCGATAACATGACGCACGAGCGAAGATGGTAGGAGTGCTTTTATTGTTAATAATCTCTTCTAAGGATCGTTGAGCACTTGGTGACTGGTCCAAATAGTACAAAAACTCCCTATTTCCCTCGTAACACACAAAAAAACCATGATGACCAAAAAAAAAATTCCTTAGCGCCGGTTAGCACAAAATTTGCCACGGTCTTAAGATGAGTGACCTGATCGCCTGCGAGCCGAAAATTTAATTCGGTGTTTCTCTGGGGAGTAGATTAATGAGTTTTGTTCGCCCTGAGATGTTAGTGGGTTTTGACTCATGGCACGTGACTCGTCCTCGTCCAATCGGATAATGCATTGAGTTGGGAAAAATAACAGTGTGAAATATGCTTAAAGAAGCTGTTCTTTCAGATGGTAAGTGAGACACTAGTGTGTTATCAATGTAAAGCTCATAAAGATACAAGCTGGCCTCTCTAGCAGTCGAAATAATGTAAGAGGATATAGAGGTTTTGCACAGCAGCCATGTTTGATGGCAGGAACAATAGATTATTTTACCCATGGGAAAAAATGTTCTTTCTTACGCAAAATATTTTCATTGTTCCTGCCATCCAACATGGCTGCTGTACAAAACCTCTATAAGGAGTATTTTAACTCTTTTCAACCCAAAATCCTCCTCTAACGACAGGCCCCTGTTGTTCGAAGGTTGGGCCACGCTATCCACTCGGCTGGACAAATTTCTATCCGGTAGCCGGATGTGGCAGTACGTTTTGCCATCACTTATTCCCTAGAAAGCGATTTATTCGTTGGATAGCGTTGTGCCTGCTCTTTATACAACTGGGCCCAGAAGTATAGCATTAATCTTAAATGACCAAAACCAATACTTTTTCTTCTTTAATTTAAAGCCCCAGACATCCCACCGGAAAACCTAACAGGGTACAACATAAGCTCTACATCAATTGCGGTCGAGTTCAATGTCTACTCTACTGAGAAACTCAACGGAATCATTCGCCAATATGTCTTCAAGATTTTTAAAGCCAACGTAGCGAATTCTACTGTGCGAACAGAGTTCTTTCCCACTCAGAAAAAGAGAAAACGAAGAGAACTCTCCAACACCATTGGCATTGTCAAGGCAATGCTGGAGGATTTGGAGGAATACACCATGTATTCTTTGCAAGCAGCCTTTTTTACTATAAAAGAAGGACCTTACAGTGCTGTTTTAAATGTGTCTACCGACGAAGGAGGTATGATAGACGATGATGAATAGTGAAAATCAGACCTGAAAAAAAAAAATTTCAGGCCTGTACGGGATTCAAACCACTGACCCCTGCGATACTAGTGCAGCGCTCTACCAATTGAGCTAACAAGCCAATTTTTTTCAGGTCTGATTTTCACTATTGCTCAAATAGTGCTTTACTGCGAAGGATCGTTCACATATACGTTTCATAACCGCAGTTCATACATATGTTTCATATGTTTGTTGCTGTTTGATTTATCTTCTACGGGTTTATGTCGAATTAATTTGATGGCCTGCTCCCAGTTGGCTTGTTAGCTCAATTGGTAGAGCGCTGCAATAGTATCGCAGAGGTCAGTGGTTCGAATCCCGTACAGGCCTGAAATTTTTTTCAGGTCTGATTTTCACTATTGCTCAAATAGTGCTTTACTGCGAAGGATCGTTCACATATACATATCCAAGTTATTTCGTTACTCCCACCGACTCAGCCCCAAACAGTTTCTTTCGAAACTATCAGCCTTTATTCCTTTGTAGAGAGTTAGGGTCGTCTTTTTGTTGACAAGTCTTTACAATTAACCTGGCTGTTGAAACACTTACCTTCTTCTACTGCGCCATGTGATTTCCCTAAGTAAAGTCGCCCCAAGCTCTAAACCAATCAAGTAACAAAACTAAAACCAAATACTTCTCAGTCACCCGCATTGGCCGACGCGCTGGTGTGATCGGAATCTTTACCTTTACCCATTAGCTTGACCTTGCTTCAAGGTGTAGGTAGCGTTTCGTTCTCAAAATGGTGGCGATTTAGAGTTCCTTGTGTGTCGGCCGAGGCGTTGGTATTGTGTCAGTAGTGCGTCTTTCGACGCATTGGCTGATTATAGGTTGATCTTACAGACGCGCCGGTGGGTTATCGGCCAACGCGTTGTTAATGTGTTGGTCTTGTGTCGGTGGTGTGATAGTAGTGTGTCGGAGGAGTGTCGGTGGTGTGTTGGTGGAGTGTCCATTGTGTGTCGGTAGTGTGTTTTACGTAATTCTGAAAGGCCTTCTGTAACTACCGGCGTTTTTGGTTTGACGACACACTAGAGGAATGAGCTCTGCATGAGCGTGGAGTTGGGGCGAGGGGCTCATCGAATAGTGAGGCCAGTATATTCCAACCCACTTTTATTCTCTTGATGTCGCAGTTCTCAGAGTTCCTCCTCATCGAGTAACGGCATTCAATAGCAGCTCGTCGAGTATCATGGTTAAATGGGAACCCCTAACGCCAGCAAATGTTCCTGGGATTTTACTGGGCTATGTACTGCGGATAGAAAAAGCTGACGATCCAAGTGCATCAAACTTCACTTTATTTGAAATCGACCCCTCAATCACCCAAAAGAACGTGACAGATCTTGAAGTGTATACATTGTACAGCATATATGTAGCGGGATACACGCGGAAAGGAAAAGGATCCTTTCGTGCGGCACAGAGCTGGACAGACGAAGGAAGTCAGTATGATACGCTTCATAGTTAACATTTATTCGCCGAAGGCGAGGTGAATGTCGTCGAATAATCTCCGAGACGAAGTCGAGTGGATTATTCGACAATATTCACCGAACCTGAGGCGAATAATTGTTTTAGTATAATTTCAGAGCTGAAAAACAGAGAAATTTCTAAAATCATAACATTTTAGTAACATTTATTAACATTTTATTTTAACCGCGTGGAGCGGTTTATAGAGCGTCATATAAGGAACCGCTCGACCAATCCGATTGCTGGCAACTCTCTACTCAGCTCTGAAATTGTACTGAATTAAATTATAACATAACCATTGTAAAGCGCGCGCTCTGATTGGTCAATTCAACGTCCGCCATTTGCTCATGGCCCATGGATGTTCGTTGCTGAGTAAATGCAGAGACTAGTTTCCGCGCGCTTGTTGTTTCTGGTCACGTAAGATTTCGGTGTTAAATAACAGGGAACTCTCTTCCTACAATGTGTCATGCAATGTTATGTTATAAAACAAATGGTAAACACCAAAGCGTGCACTATTGAGTAATGGATGTACTTGGGAGGTTTCCTGAGCACCCAAGAAGCTAAAGTCGCTCTCAGCTATCGCCTCGCGCGACTCTTACGCTTCTTCTGTGCTTGGCCACCTCTGTCGTGCATTCATAACTTAATAGTGTACGATGTGGTGTTTTCCATTTGTTAATTGTTATTATTACACGACTCGGGCAGTCAGAGGGCCAATAACTAAAATCAACCAATCAAAATGCTCTATTGCCGGTCCAGTATTCTCTAAGTATTGGACCGGGCACTGTCCTAAATGGTCCCGAATGATACCGCACTTGTGCTCCTTTGAACTTCAGTCGTATAATAAATCTCTTATTAACCAAGCTTGCTCCGGACCGTACTGGAAGAATATCGGCCCTCGGTCTTTTTTGTACGGACCTCGCTGCCCTCGGTCCGTATTGTCAAGACCTCGGCCCGATATTCTCCCAGAACGGCCCTCGCGCTTGGTTAATAAGATATATGTATGACTAATCAGAGAGGTCGGCAATATGATACGACTTACAGAATAAATTGTTGGTATGACTGGTCAGTTTATCATTTGACTGACCTGCCCATTCACTACAGATTGTCGGAGACTTACTAAATGGCTGACTCATAAATGGACCAACCTAATCACTGACTGACTGAGTAATTAGCCACCGACATCCAGTAAGTGAAAATACAGTTACTAAAATCATGACAACAACACAAATATCTATGATCACCGCTAACAGTATATTTGAAAGGAAGACACAACAACAACAACAACAAAACTAGAAATAATTTCGATAGATTAAATTTCTATGTAGCCAAGTTGAGTGTTTCATATTGCACTGTGGCTAAACAAGTCAGAATTTTATAACTGCACTGTAAGGTGAACATTACCCATTAGCATTGATTATTGCATATGTCTTAAAAAATGTCAGTTCCCCAAGGCCCTCCAAACAACGTGACTGGACGTCCGACTAGCACCAACAGTATCGGACTTTCTTGGCTGCCAGTGACGAAAGAACTTCAGAAGGGCAAAATCCGAGGTTACCAGGTGAAGATTTACGGTGATGAGGGAGCATATGTTCATAATTCTACAATACTCATCCCTAAACTCTATGCATCTTTCATGGGACTTAAACAATATTCCAACTATAGCCTGAAGGTTCGGGCTTTTACCAGCAAAGGATTTGGTGCTTGGAGTTCAATGATTTGTGTTTCCACCAGCAACCCAGGTAAGCATCGATCGTATAAATATTCGAAAAGGTGGAAGGAAGTCATAGAGAAGGGAAGAATATTCTCGCGTCTCTACCATAAACTTATGTCGCGGCATCGTGGCTTTGGAGAAGAGCGTGTGGCGTAGTAGATAATGCTCCCTGAGTGCTTTACAACAGAACAGAGCTTGCACAAGGCACGTTTGATAGTTTTCCGATAACAATCCAAAAATGCTTTTTGTGATGCTTCAGAAGAGTAGCTTAGCCACTCTTGAGATGCAGTTAGAGGAATCCTGGGATACCAATAGACCTCCCCACTCACTTTGTAAGAGAATATTTTTTCCAAATATATAACATACAAAATCGTATAATTCAGCTTTCCGAAAATGCGCAAACTCAGAGTGTACACGGCGTAAATCAATTTCAGTGCTGAACACTCCATTTGGCAGCCATTCTAGCTACATAATTACGAGCCCGCTGATACAAAAGCAAGAGGATTAGTACGGGCGTGCTAACATTAAGCCTAGCTATCTTTATGCAAGTACGGACCGGGTAACTGAACGTTTACTCACTTAGGTACTGATCTTAAAAGTATCCAAATATTACAGTAGCCATTCTCAATGTTTCAGCTCCCACAAAGATTCCCACGAACGTTAAAGCTCTGGGTACAAGCGCCTCCACAATTCGCGTAACCTGGGGTCCGATCTCTGGGTTAGACGCGCGATCTGTTCAAGGTTATCGAGTCCTGCACTTCACCAGAGCTAATCCGAGTCAAAGTAAGGTCACTGTAGTGGGTAGGAGCGACATCCATGTCACTATAACTGGCCTAAGACCCTTTACTGCGTACGGGGTACAAATCGCAGCATTCATCACAACAGACGGTAATTACACACTGCCAGTTTACGCCCAAACGCGGGAAGCCGGTAAGTATTGTTTATTTTTTATTTTTGCCATTTTCTAATTCATGATACATCAGTAGAAATAAAAGGAATTACATATACATGAATAAATATAACTGAAGATTTAGCATGTGGCGGGGAAGCCGTTGGGAAATTAAGAGGCGTATGTGAGCTACAGGCTCCTCAAAATTTTCAAAAGTGAGGCATCAGTTTTTTGGCGTGATTTAGGTACAAAATATTTTAGGTGAAAAATGAAGGAACACGCAAACATATATAAAGCAACGACAACAATAGTAGGCACTAAAACAAACATATACTGAGGCAGCTTGAGAAAAAGTATGGTTGACATTAAGTATTTTCTGTTCTTATAACATATCATTACTTTATTTGGTCAGAAATCTCGACTTAGCCAGTGAAAAGACTACCCTAAAATCGTGACTAGCTAGTCAACCAGACGAAAACTCATTGTATCGTTTGTAGATGCGCCTTACTCTCACAAAGTTTGTTTATCAGTCGGACAAACGGTCATTTTTCTATTCTGAAATGATCCATGGTTGATACTATAACAATCATTAATATTTCACTATTTCTTTTCATTTTCATTTAATTATGTCTTAATTTTTCGCTCACAATCGAATTTTATGCTTTTGCCACTCGAACGTAAAATTAACCTCTTCTTGCCTCTAATCTTTATCTATTGGCCCAGTGGGGACTCCCTAATTTTTCCCTAAAGTACATGTGAAATGCTTAGCGATTTGCGATCCAGCGTGTGTGCTATTAACAATTGCTCTTAAATCTGTCAACAAGTGAATAGATGGGTTTACTTTGATTTCGGAGGTCGATATGCTACAGTTTATGCAATGGTTTCTTAAACAAGGTAGTGAAATATGCGTCTAAACAGTTCACAAATTAATTGAAGGCCCCTGCACCTGTCCTCCTCAACTTCCAAAGAAAAACACCCCACTCCCCCTGCAGTATTTTGGATACTGATGATTTTCCAACTCTCATTCTAGCCCCCTCAGCACCTCCCTCCAACATCCGCGTAACTGCGTTCGATTCCCATAGTCTCCTGATTTCATGGCTTGACGTCCCCTCGGAACACCGTAATGGCATAATCAGTGGATACCGCCTGACATACACGAACGCCAGTAACATAACTGGCCCAGTGATAACAGAAAGAGCCTACTCAGTGGTTTTGACTCAGCTGAGAAAAGCAACGGAGTACAGAGTTATATTAAGGGCGTTTAACAATGCTGGAGACGGTGTGTCGGCCGAAGCCGTTGCCAAGACAGGAGAAGATGGTAGGTCTATGAAGCCCCACCCCTTTACCGATTATAAGCTTCCCCACAGCTCACCGGTACCCATAGACTCCACAGCCTCCTCCCCCAAAGGAAGAGTTTTAGATACGCACTGAGGCGCAAAAGTGATTTCACTCTCCCCATATGCGAAAGCGAGCGCTTGAAGAACAGTTTTATTTTTAGTCATATTTATAAGATGTAGATAATTTTCCTTCTTTCTAAATGACGAAGTTGTAATATTTTATACTTCCTTTTTTTATCATCTGTGTTTGTAAATATTCCGTAATTCAGCCTATGGCTGTAAGGTGTTCACAATAAAGTATCTATCTATCTATCTATCTATCTATCTATCTATCTACCCCCCGATGTTTCTGGGTGGAGAGAGGCACAGTAGCACCAAAGTCCAACGCGCTAACGTTTGGGATTTTGCTTCGTTCACTAGAATATTTATCGAACGAGTGTTCTTTTGAGTTAAACACGCATCATGCGATAAGATAACACAAGACGTCTTTTGCGAGATAAATCTGATTTGGTTTCTTTTTTTCGAACGCGAAACAATAATAACAATAACAACAAGAATTTATTATATCAAAATGTACATTTTACAGTTGCGCTGGCTCGCGGATAGCTAGACTACGTAAGGCTTCGATGATATAAGAGCAAAAATTTTAATTTAGCATGAAATAAATTTTACCTCTTAAAATTAGAGTTAAAGGGAAATTTTAAAGAAAAAAGAACTTTAAAAGAAATCAAAGAAAACATTTGAATCGAGATAATAACGTTGTGGAACAACTTGAAGGAATAACAGGTGAAGGTATACCTATGAAGGAATGGTGCGTGGTGTGACTGTGGCTGTGACTAAGACTAGAGTCATCAGCAGATTTCAGTGACGAGTTGTTGGTCATTCAAGCGTTTGGGTTTGGCTGATGGAAACCAAATCTTCTACTTCTTTACCTAACTAGAAATGATACTTAACTGTTCTAACACCTTTCCGTTCACAGTGCCAAGTCGATCGCCGTCAAAAATAACAGCACAAAATCACACGAGTCTCACAGAAATTCCCGTTTCCTGGGAACCAGTCCCTCAAGAATTTATACACGGTCGTCATGTCGGCTACCGAGTGACTTATCAAGCTGTTTCTATTGGAGACCTTCCCGCGTATTTTGAGCCGGTGATGAGCCTAGACGTTGGGACTGGGAACAGTTCAATATTACTGCAAAATCTAGAGCCACTCGTGGTGTATAAGATAACCGTGGCAGCCATATCAAACAAGGGACCTGGACCCGAAGGTGTCACGTATGGAGGTCAGTAGAGAGACTTCATCTGTTTGTAAACCAATCCACATCTTATTAGTAAAACATAGGTAATGATTTCTGGAATTGCCCCACTCCCTCCCCCTCCCCCTCCCCCTCCCCCTCCCCCTCCCCCTCCCCCTCCCCCTCCCCCTCCCCCTCCCCCTCCCCCTCCCCCTCCCCCAGCCTGCCATAGTGCATCGTCCTCTCCGTTAATTACCCCACCATCTTTGCCCTCACCATCTTCGCTTTATGGTAAGCTATGACTATAAAAAGAAAGTTATCACACTAATCTCGCGTGAAATTATACACAGTAAGATTCCGCAAAAGCCTTCATTTCTGCTTCCTCTCTCCTAACAGAAACTTGCCGTTGCCATAAGCATCTAACGACAAACTGGAGAAATTACCCTCCCTATGTAAATATGACCTCCTTCACCAATTCCGGTATTATCATACCTCGTCTTTTGGAAGAAGTAATCAATGAATGTTGTGGGGAGTGCCTTGAACATGGAAAGTCAGAACTGGACTTCCAACACAACGGAAATAATGAGACTGCGCAGCAAAACAGGTCGGAATATCTTTTACAAAACATTGATACCAAGACGGATTTTTCCTTTCCGGTTAACGGCTACAAGTTGCAAGACAGTTACAAGGGAGGACTGGGGTACTCACCGTTTGTTGAGTCTGCCGGGGTGGCGTTTCTAACTTACCAGGACTCCTCTGGTGTGAAGCACGCCATGTTTGTGGCGCTCCTGGCGTGCTGGCCTGTTGTTGTGTTACCTTTGATGATGGCTTACATTGCAGGGGTTATAGTATGGTTACTGGTGAGTTGTTGAAAAAAATATATTGATTTATGTTGACTCGCATTGCTCCTTATATGAGAGTTGACACTGAAAAAGTATGTCAACATACTGATGGTACAACATCTTTTTTATTTTGTCTTTATCTCATCTGTTATCTAATCTGTTATTTCATCCGATTGATTTCTTAATTTATTTATTATTCATTCCTTTATTTGTTTCAAGGATGCAAAATCTAACAATCAACATTTCCCTGCTTCTTTTGTCCATGGGACCTGGGAAGGAGTGTGGTGGGCATTTGTATCCATGACAACCGTTGGGTATGTTACAATTGAGTACTGATTGGGAATACATGGCATACCACGCCAAAACAAACTTTTAGTCAAATAATTCCACTGTCTATACGAGGTAATTTACGTACATTTTACATCTTTTATTCGTAGGGTAGTAGATTAACCTTACATGGAGATAAGAGCTGTGCCCTTTGGCAATCTCTTGGCATCGCACATAGCATTATAGATAGATAAACTATGTTCAATTTGTTTAGGGCTAATAATAGCCAACGTTAGAAGAGTCCAAGATTCATGGACACTTTGTTCCCTATACTTGGGAAGGTTTAACTTTAGATTCGGTTTGAGCGAAAAACCTATGGGGTCTTACCTCCCCAAGCCCTCGAGCTTTACCCGTGAGCCTCGACATCTATGGCTGACCCAATTTCCTACGTCCAAACATATTGAAAGAGTGCCCCGCTGAAAATGTTTGTTCTTTTTCCTTTTTTTTATGTAGTTATGGCGACCGCACACCAGTCAGCCAATTGGGTCGCATTTTCGCTGTGGGTTGGGTGTTGACAGGACTCGTCATAATCGCAATAACCGCGGCAGGGATAACTACAGCGCTGACCAAAATAACTGCACATAGCAAAACCACAATTTATGGATCCAAGGTAGCTATTACCTGATTAGGGACCAGACATCATTCATCACCTGGGGGTGTAGGGAATCGTAGGAATCACAAGATTTTCAGGGGAACGGAAGTGGATCAATCTTCGCCTACAGAGTATAATTGGAGGACTATGAGGGGGGGAGGGGTCATAACAATATTATAGATTCTCGAGGGGGATCAGATAATTTCATCGTGGCACGACCAAAATCTCTCCTACCCCCCCCCCCCCACCCCCATCCTCCCAATAATCATCGAAATACATCGATAAACAATGACCAGTCGCCTTTACCTAATTCTTGTTCCACGGAGAGCATGCCTCAATATATTTGCAGAAACAATGAATGTGGTGTCCTGGGGACGATAATGACAATTGTGACCGAAGGGTAGTTTGACATTCCATTAACCGTATGAATTTTCAATTTGAGGTTGGAGCAATTCAAGGTTCTCCTGAATACCATCTTGGAATCAGAAGAAATGCGATTTTAAACAAAGGTTTGTCGTAAAGTGAATGTCTGGAATAACAAATATTCATCAACTTTACTAAGGGCTACGATAAACTTTTTGTATTTTGGACATACGTGACGAATTTTTTCAATAGTTTTATTCAAAAAGTCTCAATGTCGACTACCTGAAACACTAGAGATGATACTGGATATAGTTTTGCATAATTGTTTTTGAGGGTGACGCGAGTTTCTTCATCAAAATCACGGAGCGAAGTGAACAAATATTACTGTAATTCCAGGTTATAATTACTCCTGTGACGCTTCAACAAAATAAACCACAAAATCTCCATGATCAACACTTAAAATCTTAACTGAAGTGATTTTTTTCTCTGCTCTCTTCAGAGAAAAAATATCACTCGTTAGAGGAACTCTCCGAGGCTCTCATCAGCAGAGAAGTGGAAGGCATCTTAGTAG
>NC_142532.1:6242378-6244878 GCF_964205215.1 Stylophora pistillata
TTGAAGGACAAAGTGGGATTTGAAGAGGGTGATGTAATAAAGACCCAAACAATAGCACGGCATCGCATTCATGTTGAAAGAGCTATAGGTAAAGTTCGGAGATTTAGAATTTTCCACTCTGTCATTCCAGTTTCTATGTTTGGCAGTATTAATCAGACATGGAGTGTTGCCTGTTTTCTCTCTAATTTCTTCAACCCAGTACTTTCTTAAGATGAAATATCATAAAAGACATACTATTATTCTTCTGCTAGTCAAGAAAGACACCCTTAAATTTTAGTTCATTTCCCAACTGTGGTGTTCTACAACAGAAGACTATATAGAGAAAATAACATGTATAAACACAGGAAATTTAAATGCCTTTTACAGTGTGATTTGCCCATTATTGCCACATGCCAATGATTTCTATGTTACTGTTAAGGCGGGGGTAAACCTGAAAAAATGCCCATTTTTCACTCATTTTTCACAGCTAGGACTTACTTCAAAACTTAGGCAAACTATATATCCCTGGAAAGCTTATGACTTGAAGATCATGAAAAAAAATATTTTAGACTCAACATGTCAATTGTAATAGGATACCACTCATTTAATTGAGCTCCCTGCTGGGTTCTACCAGGGGTTACTTAAGAAAAGATAACTCCTTCTGGAATTAATGAAAAATAACGTTTTTAGTATCAATTCAAAGAAGACATGTTGCTTACTGTTATAAGCAGAGGGATTTCTAATATGTTGAAAACATTTTAAATGATGATCAATTAAATTTGACATGGAAAATCAGAGGGGTGTTTCACTTCATAACTTTAAGTACATACATCATATGGAAAATTGCTCTGCTTATAACACAAAACTTATTAAAAGGAACAAATGCTGAAAATTTCAGATCAATTGGATAAATTGTTGTCAAGATATCTTTTCTAGAAGACAAAATTATTGCGTAATGATAAAATGGCCTTTAAACTTACAGATAGCAATCAAACTTAATTTTTTACAATATGTAACCACTATAGTGGCCCAAGTGTCCATATTTTGTCCACAGGAGTATCTAAAAGTAATTTAAAAACATCCTGGTTCATAAGTAACTCCTTCAGCTTCTCGAAGGGCTTCCTCTCGACGAGTCCTCAGAAGTCGCTCCCCTTGACGCCGTCTCTTTTCCTTCTGCATAACCTGCAAATCGGACTTAGCCAATCTTTTACTGTCTTTTGCATGTGTTGCCACTCTTGTACAAACACCACCAGGGATACAAAGCCTCTCCATGATTTTTAGCCTACTAGAAGCTCCATTATGGTAGTGGCAGACTGCTGATGCTGCAGCACACCGAATTACTTTTGCACCATGGTGTTTATGTTTAGGACACCGTACCCACACCATTGAGTTAACACACTCATTGGGATTTTGTGTTGTTCCCAACACACACCTCTCTAGCAATTTCGAGTCACTTAGAGTCATAAAAGTGGGTTTCAAGACATCAAGAAAGACATCTGGCAAACAGTTACCACTACTGTATGTAGATGTTCCTGTTGCTTTGTCTTGCTTCCATTTACACCAAGAGGATTCCCCTGGTGGACAAAATCGATGCTGTTTGGCTGGGTCATTTGACTCAACATTGTGATGGAGTATTGCAATAATGTTTTTTTTCATTCCATAAACTGCAACCTCCACCTCCCTTCTTCCTGGATTGGATTTCCTGATGGTATTTTGCCGAATTGCAAGTCCATAATCTTTCTGGAACTTCTTTATTCTTGTGTCAGACAGTCTCCCTATACCACCAATAGGTTTGCCATCAGCTAGTTTCCCTTTAGTTCTAGCCTTCAGGTTCAACAGATGTTTGCCCATCCTTTTTTGGACATGTCCCACGCAGTCTAATTTCTCAACTTTGATTTCACCATAAATATTTTCCACAGAATTAAAGGCCTTGCTATCACCATCGCTCACCATCCATCTGTACCTCAGGTTGTGACGTTCCAATGACCTTTCCCACAAGACTACAGCTCCTTCACACTCCATTGCTGGTGAGCTACCAGCAAAGTTTATGTCACACTCATGTTCCAACAACCACTCCTCAAATTCTTCCTCATTTACACATTTTGCTTTATTTAAAGCACATTTCTGACATGCCTTTGAAAGGACATGGTAGTCCAAAACTTCACCAGTGTCCACTGAAATGACAAAAACCACTCCAGTTAATGAGGTAAACCCTCGTTTGGCCCAAGTGCCATCAAAACTTACAACAGCATCCAGAGTATCATCCAGATCTTTTTCTGGGTTTTCTTCCAAAATCTGCTGCCGAAGTCTCTCTCCAGCTTTTCTCATGTCATCCTTTGCTTCATCCTCAAGAGCTTCCAGGATGTTGTCCACTTGTTTGTAGTAGGCAGGCTTAGAAAGGCAAGGCATGTTCATTATACCACAGAATGTGGCAAGGCCTTCATAACCACAGCCACTCTCTATAGCATGGTAGACAACTCGGCGGTTAATGTCATAGGATTTCCCTCGCTGGGTCACACCA
>NC_142532.1:6249878-6252378 GCF_964205215.1 Stylophora pistillata
ACAAAGGGTTAAGGGTCGAAATATTGTTTATTGGGTAGAGGACCTTCATACTCTTATTCGCCAGGGTGTTGAAGAGATGCGGAAAAAACCCTTTCCGCAGTTCTGTGATACCAAACATTTTTGGGAAGGCTGAGAGAGGCATAGGGAAAAAACAAAGAATCTTTTAATGTAATTCTCCCTGTGGTTAAGGACATAATTTTAGTGCCCTGCACAATTTCATTTTCAACGGCCCTCTTCTCGCGAATGATTTGCTGCATGATAAACATGGAATCGTATCCTTTCAAATTATGGAAAAACAATTACATGACATTCCTCATGCTCTTCATTAAATGTTTGTTCATCCAAATATTCCAGAAATCTTTCGCTACAATCGCCACCATAAAATGATTCAATTTCATCTTCATCATCTCTCTGACAACGTACTAGAATGGGGTTATGCTGTTTAGTCCCCTCCTCAAGATAAGTCTCATAGTCTGCGAAAATTTTAAGAGTTGGAGGTTTCTTAGAATGTCTCTCTTCATCGGGTGTTTGCTCAGCAGCGTAGCGTAAATTTCTCCTTCGAAAAATCTGCAGTTCCGCAGGCCCGCACTCATCATCTTTAGGGTCCACTTTAGGTATGAAACATTTGTGTCGCAGGAGATCAATGTCGAGTCCGCAGCCATAACATTGTGCCACATGACATTGATGCGGTATAACCCTCTTGGTTCTCTTACAAATTCTCAACTCTCTCTTTCGCACAACTTTAAAACGGATAGGGCAGATTTGTTCCTCGTCACAAACACCATTCTGTTTATGTTTTTCAAAACACGAGGGACCGAAAAAAAGACGATGGCAGACTCCACATTTCACTTCTGCTTCTTTATCTTCAGCAAAATCACAACAGTTTGATTTGAATTCCTTACATCCGTGACACCGCATACCGGGGCAGGGGTGATTGTGAGAAGTCTCCTGATGTTAAGCCTTCTCACAATGAAAACAAAAATAGGATTCACCCACAAAAGTAGGGAGGCTTCAAGAACCATCAAAATGATCCTCCCATTGTGCCAAAACTATTTTCAAAGGAGCGTCAGGTCCTTTAAAAGTTATACAGAGAGGATATTCAGCTTTGAAAACGGCGATTTGAAAATCGGGCGATAAGACATTTTGAAATTTTCTCAATTCCGCTTCACCACACGATCCTTCGGGAACTTGAGCTTGACAGTGTAGTTCACGAGCTTGCGTCTCTTGAATCCCCCTCCCTCTCTTCAAATTTTCATACTCTGCTTTATGCATTCCAGTTTGATCTTTAAAATGTCTAGCTCTCATCGTGACAATAGCTCTAGCACAACAAAGGTCATCATTGTTACGAATTTTCACAATGCAAGTCTTTGATGTGAACTGTTCATAAGTAAAACCCTTGAGTAGCTTATTCCTACCTCTACCCAATTGTGGTCTTCGGATGTAGGTAAAATCCACATCCATAGCATGTCCTTGTTCCAAAGCTTCATTAGAATTTAATTTTTCAGCTAGCGCGTCCAAATAGGCGGCCAGACGGGGGCTGTTATTCAATATCTCTACGACTGTAAATGTCGCAGATTGAAACGCATGAGGTAATCTAACCGATTGCAAATTGAAATGGACTTGATCTCGATTTTGAATTAACTCCCCCTCTCCAATATCGGATAGAGTGTCTATGATAGAACGACGTAGAGCATCCACCAACTGCTGTCCTAAATCATCCTCAGCTCTCACTTTCCTATTTTGCTGTAAAATGGCACGGTAGTGTTGCCGGTTGACAACGTTTCTCCAGTTTCTCGGGAAGCCCGTTTGATTAAAATTAAGGGTGTATAGAGCATCATTTCTAAGTAAAAACTCTTCACGTATACTCATACTTACTTTATAGAGTAACAGCTCCAATACAAAATGTGAAAACACAGTTCACGTTCGTCTGGTTTTATACTTCACATCTCGTATAAATTACAACGAGTGGGAAAATTACAATTCAAGCGGTAAAATTACAATAAGCGGAAAAAATGACAAGGTGAACAAACATCATCACATGTTTCCTTTGTAATAATCAACATTGTCTTTCACTCCTTTGGCTGCTTGTTTTGCAAAAAGTCTACCTACTGTACCCCAACCAGGAGCTGGTCCACTCAAAAACATGCTAGCTCCATAGGCTATCTTGTCTGTCAGGTTGGGTTCGGCCCCCGGACGTAGTCGTGGATCCAGTGCTCTCCCACGCTGTACTCTCCGTTGGGTGACTTGGTTTTTTTGTTTTTCCTTTTAAAATATTTTTCTAAGACATCTTCTTCTTCTTCTTCCCTCCCCCTTTTCCTGACTTGTTCTTTCTGCTCCCGCACTGTCTCCCCATACTTTTCAGGTTCGAACAATAAATTATGAATACAAAATCGACATAAAATATAGCGAGAAAAGATTTGTACTGATTCACCCTGTACTGTATAACAAAGTTCGAAGCACTTGGTGCAAATAAAATACCCCATGGCGATACAGCCACTTT
>NC_142532.1:6264878-6269878 GCF_964205215.1 Stylophora pistillata
TGGTTTGTTCATCTACCAACTTTTTTCTGTAGAGTTGTTCACCATGTTGCGTGTAAGCGAGGAAAGCTTTCATGACATCTGTGTACAGTTTACACAGTTGATCATCATCGTCTTTGACTTGTGTAGGGTCGGAAGCTTGTATGTACTGCTTTGTATGCCTCTGCATTTGACAGTAATCATCATAGTCGGCATTTTTCTCTACGATGGGTAATAAATCGTCTAACGCAACTCCACACCATCTAGGATTATTGTCCAAATGTTCAAACATGTTGCTGTCTGTGCTGAAATGATAGGTGGTTCTGTGAGTAAAGTCTTTTAATGTGGAGTTGACAGGTGTCAATCTTGCTAGTCATCAGAAGTATTATACTCAGTGCTGTAGCCAAAGGAATCTCTGGGAGGTTTATCTTCACAGTAACGTACAAAGTCCAGGAAAGCTGTCATCACGCTGTTGTAGACTTTGTTAAAGTTTTTGTGATCATCACTGCTTCTGTAAGAATCATACAGCATGGAATGATGGATGCGAGATTTGATTTTTTCCAAATTATCCATCTTGGCTCGTACGTCTACACAAGACAGGACTTCGTCAAGTATCACACAGGCCTTGGATGGATAGTCTTCCAAGTCTTTCGTCACTCCCATCGGTTTGGCTGAATCTTTAAGTACTAAAAGGTAATTTGTGAACGCATCAAACACTTCAGTTTGTGCTTGTTTTATTTCTGGTGTAGGTGCTTCTTGTATCGGTGCCAAGTCTTTCATGGTGTTTAAGTTATAGTCTAAATCCCCTGTAGTAGCCTCTGCTCTCATATCGTAAAGCATACAAACAATTTCATTAGCCGCAGTCCAATGACGAGTATGAATGGAGGAAGGCATCATTCTGTCTCGCGTACAGTATCAAATGGTAAAAAAGTGAAGGATTCAGTAGTGTTTTATAGAAGTTAGCTGTCAATCACTTTTTGATATGCGCAGTGTCATCTTCCGTGAATAGGAGACGTTTCTTACAAGAGGAAATGGCACCTTCGTGATGGTATTGTACAAAATTCCAAGAATGCTTGCATGACTTGACAGCGTAATTCCCAGGTTCTTCTATAGTAATCAGTTTCGCTGGGTGCAAAGTCAATTAAGTATTTTTCTGCCTCTTGGATCACTCTTCTCAAGCAATCGTCGTCAGAGTGAAATTCCATCGTATCCAAAAGCACATCCATGGCTATCGTACCGAATTTAGGGTTTGTTTTGAAAGTAGGGTTCATGGTCAATGATACATATGTCATGTCAGTACTGGTTTATATATAGGAAAGTGGAAACAATAGATAGCGTTGCATCCTAAAAAAACAATGGCTGTCAATCAAAGTTAGCGTCGTGTCTCTTTTTAGCATCTCTTGTAAAACAAGGGTTGTCAATCAAAGTTAGCGTCGCGTCTCTTTTAGATAGCGTCGCGTCTCTTGTAAAACAAGGGCTGTCAATCAAAGTGAGCATTGCGTCTCTTTCTAGCGTCGCGTCACTTGTAAATCAAAGGATGTCAATCAAACTATAGGGCCTTGTTCTCGAGTGTATAAAGCTAGAAGGGTTTCACTACTTTTCACAGTTTAGGAGCAGCAGTTCAGATGTGCAGGATGGAGACACCAATGAAGAAACCTACCAAAGGAGTCAAAGGCAAGAGACATAACCCCTACGACAAGGGAGGACCTTTGCACTTTAAGAAAGAATGGGCAGAAAAGCACCCTGATGGAAAGGTCATGATCAATGGTGTGCCTGAAGTAGCCAAGGAACCCAAGAAAAACTTGTCCAAGAAGAAAAATATCAAAAACCTTTCCTTGCCAAAAATCCCAATTCCTCCATCAAGGACAGCGGAAGAGGAAGAGGAGTGGAAAGAAAATTGGAGGAAAAGTGTAGATGCGTACTACGCCCAAGATATTCTGAGAAGTAAGAGGAGTTGTGTCCCTCAGAAATCCCAATTCCTGAGATGACATGAGTAGACTGCTAGCTAATTTGGTGGATTCTATTAAACCCGATGTAACACAGCCACAACCCATTCAACCACCTCCCATTCAACATTCAGTCCCACCACCACCACCACCACCAGTGGAAGTGAATGTCTTGGAAGAAGGTGAGATACCTGAAGCAGGTAATTGTTAATACGATACTCTGGAGGATTTACTGGCTGGTCAGTGTAGGAGTCTGCTACCCTTGCCCCATTCATAACGATGCCATGAATGAAGTGCATTCGCAGAAAGAATGGGTACAAGATGTCTTTCTCACCTGTTCCGTTGACAATTGCCCAGTGTTTACCAGTTTGAAGGAATACAGTACCTACTACAATTGATGTTGCAAACAGGGTCATGAGTGGTTTACCCTTGACAGGATTGCATTGATGAAGTGCGAGTGTGGCGAGACTCCTACATTGGGCATGTCCAAGTCAGACTACAATTACAATCAATTGTATCTGTGATGTCGAAGGAATTATTGCAAATTATTTCAGTGGTGGCGATTCCTTCCCAAAGAAAGAAACATGGCTATTCTCACGCGTTAATTTCATTTCTTTCTTTAGACTCTGAGACTCAGGACACCCCTGAAGTCAGAGATTTGATCACCATAAGAGTACAAGTAGGGGAACATTTACGCTATAGATTGTGTCGCGAAAAGATTTGAAATGTCCGTTTTCATCATGCAGCATGGATGTCCTCCATGTTAGCGCAAAAGTTCAGGTGTGTATCAACATTGTAATGTTTTTTTTTTGTTTTAGAGGAGAAGAATACTAACTGGAGGATTCCCATTGTACTTTTATTAAAATTATTACACGGTGTTTTATACGGCTTAGAAGTAATAGAGGATCAATTTATTTCTTAGATTTTCAAGAAGGACTTCAAATAGCTTAGCCATGGGAAACGCGACTAAGCTGGAAGAACTTACTAGAGAAGACATCTTTGAAATAGCACAGTTGATTGGATTTGACAAGTTTAAGAAAGTATCGTTGAGATTAAATGTCACCGAAGACGAATTACATTGTATTAAACGTGATCTAGAATTGTACGAGTATGCTATGGATAAGTAGCGACAAAAAACAATAAAATGTGTGATGTAAAGTGGTGTCTGTCATTTATATTCCAATCATGGGGAAACGCAGAAGAATAAGGAAAGCTAAGAAAAAACAATGAGGGGGTGCTTCTATTAGAAAAGTCAATCAATGGCTTAGAAAAGGTCCTTCACTCACCGATAAGATAGCTTATACAGCCGGTATGTTGTTATCTGGTCCTGCCCCTGGATTTGGCAGCCTAGGAATGCTATTAGGAAAACAAGCTTTGAAAGGGATCACTGATAATGTGAAACATTATAAGAAAAGACGGCGATAAATCGCATCAGTGTTTACCATGTCTCTGTGGTCGAAACTACTTTACGTTCATTACTCTGTACTCTCCTTCTTTTGTCGGAGAATAGAGAATATTGTCTACTCGTCTGAACACAGTCGTGTACTGTATGATTGGATTCCTGCTGGATGCGAACTTACCTTGTTCAAATACGTAGTGAGACCTTCTGTCTTCTCCCTTTCGCAAAGAGTGTTTCACTTGATGTTATTCATGAGATGGTATCGGGGGAAATATACATATAGAGCCTATCGTGAACTGTACTCGCAGTACCTTGGCAAGTGTTGGATGACTTACTACTGCGTCAAAGTGTGGATGACGCTAATACTTCTCAAAGCCTATTACGGAATGCAATGCCCAAGACAAAAACTGAACGCAATGAATATGAATCACCTGAACACATTGGGAGTTTAGGAGGTATTCAGCCGTATGCAAAAGCGCAAAAGATACCCCTATCTCAAGCCAAAAAAGAATTGGAAAAGAATTAAGCTTATACCCTACACAAACCGCGTCGCCACCAAGGAGAGTTTGCACCCGTGGTAGTCTTTGACATTGACAAACAATGGGTAGCCGATTTGATAGAAGTACAGACAATTGCCAAAGAAAATAAAGGGTTTCGATACATTTTGGTCGTGGTCGATGCGTTTTCTGAATATGCGTGGGCAGTACCCCTTAAAAAGAAAACAGGGATAGAGGTGACAGATGCGTTTACTAAACTCATAAAACAAGGTAGGAAACCCCAGAAGTTACAAACGGATGCCGGAAAAGAATTTTATAAAAAGACCATGCAAACCTGGTTCACTACACAAGGTATACACCATTTTTCCACGCATGGAGATGCAAAAGCGAGTATTGCCGCACGATTCATTCGTACCTTAAAAACGAAACTATATCGCTATTTCACAGCTGCCAATACGTTGAAATATACCGATGTCCTACCCAAATTACTCTTGCAATATAACCACACCTTTCATCGTAGCATATGCACGGCTCCCGTCAAAGTGTCTGAAAAGAATATAACTCAAGTGTGGGAGTCGTTGTACAGAGATTTAAAGGCTGGCAAGAAACCTCTATTTAAAGTAGGTGATAAAGTGCGGCTGAATAAGAAATTTTGTACCTTTAAAAAGAGTTATTTACTGGGATGGACAGAAGAAGTATTTGAAATTCGTAAAATCGTTCCCGGGAAAGTCACTACTTACAAAGTGCGAGAATTAGAAGAGACACCTTTACAAAGCAGCTCCCATTCGTGGGATTTACAAAAAGTACACGTGGATGCAGCCACGTATTTTCGCGTGGAGAAAGTATTAAAATGGGCGAAAGATAAATGATTTGTCAAGTGGAAAGGATACCCTAGTAAATATAATAGTTGGATTTACAAAAAAGATTTAAAGTAATTGGTGACATCATGAGGGGTGGATCTTTACGGAGGTTTCAGGTGTACGTTCCCGGAGACCAGAAAGGGGGTTCTATTCACCAATGGCCAGCACGCCCACCTCCTTTCATAGGGAGTTGGGGTACACAAGTGGGGGCAGGTATCAAAGATATGGTGAAAGATGTCACGCGCGAAATGGGGAGAGGCCTTAAAAGGACGTTCACGCAACGGTCGTTGTCAAAATTTCCTAGAGGAGTGAAGAGAGGAGT
>NC_142532.1:6274878-6289878 GCF_964205215.1 Stylophora pistillata
CCATCAGCTTTCCCTATGGGTTTACGAGTCTTAAAGATTTACCTTCGACACCCATTCTTACAGGGAAACGATTGTTACCTTCGACTCCTCTAGGAGCATCTAAGTCAGCGGGGCAATTTTATTCTCTTCTCACTTGAGAATGATGACATGGAGTCATCGAAACGTTGTGTGTTTTTCTCGTTAATATTTATTCTTAAGTCACTAGTCAATCTTCAAACAACTGTAACTCCATTGTCTCTTGAAGAAATAAATTCATATTTAGTATGCGACTAGATCTATACCTTTTGTCTTACTCTGATAACTTGCAAGTCAGTAGCATGACAGGTTGGGGACTTACAGCAGTCCCCATGAGAGCACCCCATTTGGTGTCCGCCATCTTGTATTTTTTAGCCAAGGGGTAGTGGCATGGCCATTTTGATCAAAATTTTAAATTTCCCTGAAACTCCTGCTATAGGTTCATTGATCCCTAAAAATATCTTCTAGCGCTTTTTCAGCGGTCTCAAAGCCTTAAAACGATTTTTTCTGACTTTCACCCCTTAGCCCATTTTTCATATCTCACTAGTCAATCTTCAAAGAACTGTAACTCCATTGTCTCTTGAAGAAATAAATTCATATTTCGTATCTGACTAATTCTAGACCTTATGTATTACTCTGATAAATTGTAAGTAAGGAGCATGACAGGTTGGGGAGTTACAGTATTCCCCATTAGAGCACCCCATTTGGTGTCCGCCATCTTGGTGTCCGCCATCTTGGTGTCCGCCATCTTGGACTTTGTGGCCATTTTGGTCAAAATTTTAAATTTCCCAGAAACTCCTGCTATAGGCTCATTGATCTCTGAAACGAGTCTCTAGCGCTTTCAAAGTGGTTCTGAAGCCTTAAGACCAGATATTCTCATTTAGACTCCTTAGCCCATCTTACACGTTTGACTTGTCAATCTTACAGCCACCACAGCTCTCTTCGTTCAGCATCTAACTACTTCAAACTTCACAGCAAATTAGTTCCATGGCATGTCTCTGCCTCACAAAAATTGCAAGTATAGAACGTGAGAGATTCGTTGGTTATAGTAGTTCCCATGATAGCACCCCATTTGGTGTCCGCCATCTTGGATTTTTTGGCTAAGGGGTAGCATGGCCATTTTAGTAAAAATTTTAAATTTCCAACACTCTTGCTACAGGTTCAATGATCCCCAATAGGAACTTCTAGCGCTTTTGAGTGGTATCCAAGCCTTAAAACGATTTTTTCTCACTCTCACCCCTTAGCCTACTTATATTACTGAGATGAAAAGAACTCGAAGTCCCTTAACCCTTCCAACGACAAAGAATAATACACTATCAGAGCTTTCAATAACAATTTATTCTGTTGCTCATTTGTTTTTCACAGGCTTGGGATGCAAGACCAAAGCCCAACCCTCCTCCTTTCTCATCCGGGCTTGGGACCGGCAATGGCGGAGTTAAAAACACAAGGAAACCAATGATGCAACGAAAAACAAAAACAGAACGCAACGTCGCAACTCTAAAAAACCCAATGGGTGCCGTGTGATGTGATGTACCTGTTGTCTGAGACTGAGTGATTCGTGGGGCACTCCCCGCTGGTTGGTTACCCCAGCTCGCTCTTGATCCCTAATGAATCACTCAGAGTCAGACAACAGGATACAACAGTGACCACACAGACTTTTTTTGTTTTGTTTTTTTTTGTTTTTTTGTTTTGTTTTTTTGGTTTTTTTTTCTCAATTCTTTTTTCTCTAAGGCGCCCAGCCACGCTTCCTCCTACGTGCGCCTCTTGAAGAGGTTGTGCGCCTTGTTACGCACTCTCTCAAAGGGATTCTCCCTCAGGATGGTCTCTAATCTTATAGAGGATGAGAAGATGGAGCGGATCTTGCTATTGGTTGGTACTTTGTCGAGGTGCGTCATTGCAACCCTAATGAGCTTGGACTCCTCCTCTGTCCAGGGCTGCCTGGCCGATGATGTAGAAAAAATGGAGGAACGAGACTTTTGAGTAAGCACAAAGGAGGCTGTTCTTGCAACTGGATCCTCCTCGGGGAGGTCGGTGGGGCCGGCAGGCTGCTGCCTCTTAACCAAGTAGCGAACCCAGTTGACCACCCGCTTCACTGTCTCTCCCGATTGCACGATCTTTGCCAGCACCTCATCATTCCCCATACGCTTTATAACTTGTTTCTTCCGGGGAGAAGATCTCTCCTGGATGTCGTCACTAAAGGCAACAGAAACTGCTGATAGCTCTTCTGGGGTCAGAGTAAACGACGTGCGTGAATGGGAGTGATCGGTGGGCAAGCTTTGCGGGTTTGCCTGCTTGGCGCCTTCTTTCTTTTGATGTGGTGTGCAGCTGGATCTGCTGCGACGCTTCAGCTGCTACCTCTGTTAGGTCTTCCCTGAGGTACCTACAGTTGGAAATGGGATGTAAGAGAAACACATTGCATGAATGTCATCATGCTTGGGAGAGGGACCTGTTCACATAGCTGCTTATAAATGGTACCTACCAAGTGTGCGCTTTCTCGCTGTGGCACATTAAGTGCCGCAGCAGATCCTCGTCTAATGGGACCCCTCGCCTCTTCTCCTTCTCCTTCATCACAGTTACCAGCCACTTGCTAAAGTCCGTGGCGCTGATAGGCCGGTCAGCACGGACGCCGGTTTTCACGACGAAAGCGGTAATCCGCTGGCCGATCGTGCCCTTTTGGTAGGGCGTGCCATCGGACTTTAGGAAGATCCTTACTCCATCAGAACTATCCTGGCTTACCAGGGACTGTAGCCTTCTCCTAAAGACCTCGAGCTGCCCCGCCAGTTCTTCACTTAGGGGAATGGGTGCAGGGCCCTCCACTTGTCATTTATGGCTGGTGACCAGCATTACCTTAGATCATTTTTGGTTGTCCCACCTGGCTGCGTGGAACTGGCCAATAGTGGCACACTCAAGGGCACCGGGGCGTGTCCCGATGCTCCTTGTGAGGGCAACCGGCAGGTAGTCCCTCGCTGCTAGGTACTGTGAAACGCTCAGCCCATGGCTACCTGTAGCCTTTTCTGCGGCTGCCAACGCCCTCCTACCCCCTTCCGCAGGCTCTGACTCCATATTTCTGTGGACCTCTTGGCTCGTGAGCAGGCTGTAATGATATTAATCAGAACAATTAAGAAAATACATATAACAAGGGTAGCACGCAATAGTCAGATCCTAATAGACTTAGGGCAAATATCGTTAAAATGAGCGTACCTCTTCGTCTCATCCAGGATCTTCGCATACCGTGCAGGTGACGTTTCCTTAGTTTCCTTAGTGGTGTGTACTTTTGACTGTATTGGAGCAGGGTGAAGTCTTCTTACTACTGTTGGTAGCTGTACAAAAAAAGAACAGAAGCTGGAAGGATTGGCATCAGTTGGGAAGCTTATGAAGAGAGAACCTCTGAGAAGCTTATGAAGAGAGACCTCTGAGAACAACTGTTCTTGTGGTATTGGTTGGTAATGTAAATTTGAAGGGCACAGGATAGTTGACTTGTGGCAGAGACGGAAGCAGTGGTATGGCTGGTTTGTCACTTGATATACCACTGACTTGGTGTTGCTTGGTTTATTTCTGGCAGCTGAATCTGTCTCATCACCATGCCATTGTTCATAACACATTCTTGTATGCCTTGGTAGTCTTTGCAC
Source organism: Stylophora pistillata (assembly GCF_964205215.1). Lineage (NCBI taxonomy): Eukaryota > Metazoa > Cnidaria > Anthozoa > Scleractinia > Pocilloporidae > Stylophora > Stylophora pistillata. The sequence continues at coordinate 6,278,523 of NC_142532.1, forward strand.
GCAAGAGACCAAGGGTTAGATGTTTTTGTCCTTGATCTGTTTGGCTCAGGATGTAGATTACACAGTTCAGATATAACAACCTCAGTGTACCTGTCACGATCTGGCCATTGGGCTGGTACACTGTTGGAGGCTAGAAAACATCTTAAGAAAGAGAAACAAATTCTATGAAAAAGGGTTTTTTGTAATATTAACAACAAAAGATAAAGTAGCTCACCTCCTAGTACCATCTGGTATAGCATTGGTACTTCTTCTTTTTGTAGCTCTAAACTTTCGCATAACCAGTGTAGTGCAGTGGCGGGGAGCAAATGTTGTCAGCTGTTGATCATATTCATGAAAGCTTTTCCACAATCTAATGATTTCATTGGGTTGGTTATTGGACAAGGCCATATTTTCTGCTCTGAAATAAACCAGAAGTGCTGCTAAAACCTGGACTTCCTCATGTCCCTGAATGTTGTCAGACCCAGCAGAGTCTTATAGGCCAAAAAATGAATTACCGGTAGTTAAGATTTTACTCTCTGAAAACTTACTTCTGTATCACACGATAAATCTTTTCCCACAGGCTCAGCAGAGTCTTCATCAGAAGTACTGGTTGCAGCTGTGTCTAAATGAAAATTCACATTTTTAGTTACACAGTTTAGTTTTACACAGTTTTACACAGTTACATAGTTTCAAAGACTTTTGGGAAAATATGTATCTACCTATGTCAATACCCAAAGGCATGGTAAACACCTGCTCTGCAAGTGCAATTGTCTCATGTTCATCTTCATCAAATCCTTCATCTAGTTGGTGTGGGTTGATATCTGAAAGAGCTTCTTCCCCTTGTGGTCTCTTATCTTCATCTTCATCTTCAAGGGTATTGTCCCTGAGAATCTCACTAGTTTGATTGATAGATAGATAGATATGTTTAATCAACACTTTTGCAGGCAAGCTGAATTACGGTGCGGGTCAGAAAATTACACCCACAATAGAAGAAATGATATGAATAGCACTAATAATATTACAGCAATTTCTCATGTATGAATAATATAAATAGTCCTTAATGGATAATATTTCAACAACTTGCACGAAAATTTCATTAGATTCAAAAAGTTATCATAAACATGCCCTCAAGGGTTTCCCCTTCGGGGAAGAAATTTATTGGTACAGAAAGCTGCCAGTCTATCTGTCCTCACTTAGGGTATCTCTATAGAGGCTATCCCCTGAACGAAGATTGTAACCACAAGGGACTACTTCCTCCATGAGGAAATAATCAACTTCTGTCATTTCACCTGTGTGGATTCCAATATTCTTAATATTGCTCTTGATCTTCTTGCCGAGGACATCTTCACTTAGGTCATTCACAGCATGTATTAATCCACTGTAGCTTTCTGGTCCTGATTCAGTACCCGACAGTGCATGAGAAGCTCGATCAGCATTCCACCTCATCCGGCCATCTAACAAGTAAGCTTGAAAGTGAATGCCTCTTGCCTAGGTACCAGAAATAAACAAGAACAGTTTTACAGACTTTTGTATTTGGGATATGTTAAGTCTTAACACAGAGATCATTCCTGTATGAATTTTTTAATATGCAGCTGGAATGACTCTAAAGATGTTGAACCTCTTGCACATCTATAAGTTGGAAGTTAGACACCAACTTTAGTCAAGACCCCTGATTTAGTATACAGCTGCTCAGGGTCCTGGATGCATGGAATATAGTGCAGTTGGTTGTCCCATATTTCCCATATACGGGTTTTGTCAAGCAAAGGAACTCCAGTAGTATCACATCCCTGGGGACCAGTAAACATCAGTAGTAGATCGTAAATCATTGTAGTGGTGTCAACTATTCCCTGAGTCCTCCTACTGTGATTTAGAGCCAATTCTCTCCATGTAATCTTCTCAATAAAGGCTGCATCAGAAGGGTCAGCAATGTCCTGATTCTGCAGCTTACACCCTTTTGGCAGAATTGAATAAATCCAAGTCTTCTTCACTCCATTGGAAGATGCACTGTGATAAACGAGTGACAAATGCATTCTCGAGTTGATGAGCCTCTGTGTTACATCCAGCAGCAGTTCTCATAAAGTGTCAAATATCAAGGTGTATCACTAAATTGTCCCACAGTGAGGGCAGCATTTTTGTCTTGCCAGTGGCACAACAATCTCTGTCAAAGTAAAGGACCTCAGTAGGTGAAACACCAGCCAAAGAATATCTCCTCATTAGTCCATTTGCCATATTTTCAATCCAGTTCCTTCGTTGACAGTCATCATTGACATAAGCACTTGTCCTTTTTCATTTCCAACGTTGGTGGCCTAAGAAGCAGTAGCGGCAGTAGCTCCTGCAAGTTTTCTCACAATTTTCCTAAGAGAGTCCATTTTCAACATCCTTCCAAAAACAGAGGAGATGGATGCTCTAACATAGTCCATTCTGGCCATGATGTCTTGCACACACTCTGTGAGAAGCCACCCATACTTTGGCAATGGTACAAATTCTGGAGGTTCTTGGAAGTTAAGGGGACCTGTGATCCCACCTTTGGATGGACTGGCAAAGTAATTGCAGTCAGTCAGATACTGGCCGAATTATGGAGCCACTTTTCACTGTGTTCTTTTGTAAGCTTCTTCTGTAATTCTGTGGAGCTATTTCCAAGGCCCCTGTTTTTCAAAAGTTTGATGACTGTGCAGGGCTTGAAATAAAAAAAAAAAAAAGCAAGTTGATAATTTGGGACTAGTTCTGAAAATTTAGTTGCAAGTTTGAAAATTGTAGTCGCAAAAAAATTAGATGAGACCACTTGGAAAAATGTTTAAAAAGAGGCTTAAAATGCCAGGTTAATGGTTAATAATTGTGTTTATTATTAGAACTGTAATAATTTATGTTAATGCTGTGATTCTATTACTCCAACTGAAACAGCATCCATACAATCACTATTAAAGGAGGGTGAAGCATTTTCTTTCCAAACCAGGAAAATTAATGCACCCATTATTAACAGTTGCACTGCCATGGTATAATTACTACTAACAGTCATTCATGAGTGAAATCTAATGTAACTAAAAGCAATTTTCTTTGACTACATAGGCTGATCAAAAGCTTAATGTTCAAGTAATCTATCAGTCAATGGGACTGACTTGCCATGATCGATCAGAGTTGAATGTGGTAAAAACACTGAGACTTTCAACCATTATTTCAATATTTCAAATTATTATTTACGTACTAAAACTTTGCATGACATATATAATAAATGCGGTTAGCTACCTGTGAAAGACTGGATATTCTCGCAACATCTGAGTATCAGGTGGACACTTATGAAGACTGGATGAAAAAACATGACCGCCATCTTGTTTTAGGTCCAAGCCCGAGCTAACCCTGGGTTGAGCGAGGCAGTTGTGAGGAGATGGGGTGGGGGATTAATTGTGTCCACTTCTACGTCGAAATCTTTCTATTGACATTTTCCATGAAGACAATTAAAGGAATTCTATGGAATATAAATGCTAAAGCATTAGGGTTTTTTGTCATTTGTAAGAAATTCAAGGTGTCCACAGAAGGAAATCGTCACTACATTGGACAGGAGCAAACTTTGTCAACTATTCGAATTCTTATTGAAATCCCATTAGCAGCAGCTGTTTTTCAAAAGTTTGATGACTGTGCAGGGCTTGAAATAAAAAAAAAAAAAAGCAAGTTGATAATTTGGGACTAGTTCTGAAAATTTAGTTGCAAGTTTGAAAATTGTAGTCGCAAAAAAATTAGATGAGACCACTTGGAAAAATGTTTAAAAAGAGGCTTGAAATGCCAGGTTAATGGTTAATAATTGTGTTTATTATTAGAACTGTAATAATTTATGTTAATGCTGTGATTCTATTACTCCAACTGAAACAGCATCCATACAATCACTATTAAAGGAGGGTGAAGCATTTTCTTTCCAAACCAGGAAAATTAATGCACCCTTTATTAACAGTTGCACTGCCATGGTATAATTACTACTAACAGTCATTCATGAGTGAAATCTAATGTAACTAAAAGCAATTTTCTTTGACTACATAGGCTGATCAAAAGCTTAATGTTCAAGTAATCTATCAGTCAATGGGACTGACTTGCCATGATCGATCAGAGTTGAATGTGGTAAAAACACTGAGACTTTCAACCATTATTTCAATATTTCAAATTATTATTTACGTACTAAAACTTTGCATGACATATATAATAAATGCGGTTAGCTACCTGTGAAAGACTGGATATTCTCGCAACATCTGAGTCTCAGGTGGACACTTATGAAGACTGGATGAAAAAACATGACCGCCATCTTGTTTTAGGTCCAAGCCCGAGCTAACCCTGGGTTGAGCGAGGCAGTTGTGAGGAGATGGGGTGGGGGATTAATTGTGTCCACTTCTACGTCGAAATCTTTCTATTGACATTTTCCATGAAGACAATTAAAGGAATTCTATGGAATATAAATGCTAAAGCATTAGGGTTTTTTGTCATTTGTAAGAAATTCAAGGTGTCCACAGAAGGAAATCGTCACTACATTGGACAGGAGCAAACTTTGTCAACTATTCGAATTCTTATTGAAATCCCATTAGCAGCAGCTAACAAAAAAACTGACTTTGCGAAAAATCAGATAAGCTGAATTTTCTGACGGCCCTGGCCTTTCCTAATTCAAGGTGTCACTTGAGTAACTAAGTAATTAAAAACATTACCATCAAAATAAATAAAATTAAGTAATATTGATCTCAGCCCAGTCATGTGAATGAAACACATCATGCTGTGTGCAATTAACTCAGCAAAGTCAAAGAATATTAATTGTTTAAAAAGTGCAGTCTCCTTGAGCGTTCCTCTTTAGACTTGTCCCGTGAAAACCAACGATTAACTGCAGGATCTGGAATGAATTCAGCCACAGGTAGACCCTCAGATGATATACGAATCAAGTCCTCTAGTGCGGACCCACCAAGGGTTGCTCTGGTGCTACTCTTTATCCAATTCTGGGCTGACACAGCCCGCTCACACTGAACTGCGGAAGTTGGGAGGACAAGAAGAATCTCTACTAGATGTGAGAAATCTGTGTAGTCCTCCTTGTATGGGACTTTCGTCAGCAAGGTTTGCCAAAGGGTGACGTAGTCCAGCTCGTGGAACTGGCTGTTCACTTGAATTTTAAGGGAAACCCAATGTTTGTGGATTTCTTTTAGTGTTGCAGCCTGCCTTCTCCATTGCTACTTGGAACCAGTTGGTTAATCGCTGTACCTCCAGTCGTCCATATTCTACCAATTCACTTGAACATGTGGGCCAGGCATTCACATTAAAAACCAGCATGTCCTGAACAACCTCTCTGGGGCCATAATCAGGTACTTTCCTAGTAGATTGACACTCTTACTCGGTAGCATGTAGCAGAATGTCAAACCTCTCTTTAACACCATTTGTGCTAAGATCCACTGCATTTTGGATTTCAGACTGAAGGTTGCCTTTGATGGTTCCACCCCGCTTTGATTTACTTTCCAGTGAGCCTCTCAGAACAATGCCCTGGAATTTAATTTAGTTTAATTTAATTTAGTCCATTTTTACTGCATTAAGTATTTTTGCAGTGGGGTTGGACTAGAAAGGAACATAGGAACCATTCATGCTAGTCCACCCTCCCACCCATCCCATCCTATCCCAAGGGCGGACATCCATCACACAATCTCGTGTGTGGGAAATTAACGTCTCCTAATGGAATGTTTGACTGCTTGTTGTTGCCTAGAGGAACTGTGGTAAATGGCCATCAGGAACTGCTTGACTCGGAAGGCTTTCAATGCGCACCAGGGTTTCCTTCAGAAAGGACACAACTGTTGGTAGAATGGTGTCATTTTGCTGCATCTGTAAACTAAGCCAGCCTAAAATAGCAAATAAATCGGCTAAAAATGCAGCAAAATGGACATCTTTCATTTTGTCTACAATGTGCCATGCTTGGCCCTGAATGTCAGTAGTCTTCAAATTAATGCTGAGGTCTTCCATGTGCATCGGCACAGCAGAATATTGACCAGATTCAGTCTCACTCAGTCTCTTGGATCCAACAAACACGTTTAGGGCTCAGCTGACATGTGGAAGCCAGCGGGTGCCTCTTACTCGTTTTGGCTTCAATACATTGATTTGCAGCTCATTGGCAATGGATTTCAAGGTGCACACTCTTGGGGTACTGTGCTAAATTGCCATCAGGAACTGGTCGACTCGGAAGGCTTTCAATGCGCACCAGGGTTTCCTTCAGAAGGGACACAACTGTTGGTAGAATGATGTCATTTCGCTGCATCTGTAAACTAAGCTGGCCTAAAATAGCAATTAAATTGGCTAAAAATGGCAAAATGCAGCAAAATGGACATCTTTCATTTTTTCAACAATTTGCCATGCTTGGCCCTGAATGTCAGCAGTCTTCAAATTAATGCTGAGGTCTTCCATGTGCATCGGCACAGCAGAATATTGACCAGATTCAGTCTCACTCAGTTTCTTGTATCCAACAAACACGTTTAGGGCTCGGCTGACATGTGGAAGCCAGAGGGTGCCTCTTACTTGTGTTGGCTTCAATACATTGATTGGCAGCTCATCAGTCATAGATTTCAGGGCGTGCACACTCTTGAGGCTGTAGTTATATCTTTTCCAGATCAGGTGGAGCATGTTATAAACATCTACTGATTTACAGCTGTTCTGCAGTTCTAATAGGGCGAGTTCAAGTCGATGAGGCAAACAATGGAAGTCCACAAGATAGGATACCTCTTTTCTTAGGAGGTTTGCAAGCCCAGGCTTCTTTTCTAGGTTTACCGATGCGCTGTCTGTGCCAAAAGCAGCAAGTTTTGATTCCCAGCTTACATCAGCTTTTTTGAATGTAGAACATACAGCTTTATTTAACCCTAAAATAATTTTTTTTATCAAAATAGTACATGACCCTTTGGTAATTGTTGTTACTGACTGTGAAAGGGCATGCAAAGCTTATTACCTACCTTCTGTGTTTGCATGTTCAACAGCTTTGTGACTAATCAACTGGTTAACTGGGCAACCAACTAGCACATATCGACAGAAAACAGTTTCATTTTCCAGGCCCCCTGCATCTCTGGCTCCATCCACCATCATACTGATGTAGTTACTCTTGTTTATATCCCAAGCTGTTTCTTTCTTGAACAACTTTCCAAGGACGGATACCATCTCAGCGCATGTTTTTTTGTTTGCGTAGGTATAGGTTAATTCCAGGCCATTCTTTTTCTGCAAATTAATGAGACCATGAAACTTGCTCAAAGGGATTTCTTCTTTTGCCAGGAAGTAGGTTGTCGTCATCTTCACTGCTACTTCTCTCTGATCTCTCTCCTCCTGCTCTTTTTTACCTTTGGCCAAACTCTGGGCTATTGCTGTCTCTCACACTGGCTTTTGCTTGGCAAGCACGGCTGCCTGGGCACGTAAATGGCCATTACTTGCTGCGTGTTGCTGCATGGTTTCCTTCTTAGTCGAAGTACAGCCTGTCAATAACTGGGTCTTGCCTGCTGCATGAGGGGCATCACAACACACACTGCAAAGTAAGGCTTGGTCTTCTTGAACAGTAAGCCACAGAAACTCATCCTTCCATTTGTGGCAAATCTTGTGCTTTGTTGACTCCATTGACTTTGAAACATCTGGCTGAGCGTCCACACTAAGTTTTGCTGCCACAGCATTCTGTTTCTTACCAGGTATAGATCTAGGAATTATCTGAACTGATTTTAGTCACGGGTTGTGTTTTCATAAAGGAGAAAAGTATTCCCTGTTTTGTTTTCCTGTCCTGCACTAGCAGTGCTTTCTTGCTTGATAGGGCAGTCGGCAAATTCATCCTCACTGATTAAAGGAACGAAATGGTTTGGTTCATACCACACCTCAGGACGATTATCAAAACCACCATCTCTAGACCAAAGGATATGAACTTGGGCTTCATGGTTAGTGGCAGATGCTCATGGTTTCACTATTCTGTGAGTGAGACTTTGAAACCGGAAATTCACATCTGGATAAATGGAATACACTTATTTGGAAAGAACGAATGCAAGGCTTGAATGAATGAATGAATGACGACCATTCTCCCCTAGTACATGCAACCAGCGCTTCGGACTTTACGGCATCAGTTTTGCTGCCAGTTTACGGGTACTTATCAGTACCTGCTTCAGAAAGAGCAACTGTAAACAGGGTGTCCAGGGAAAGATCAGTGTTAGACCTTCTTGTGTCAACAAATATGTCATGATCAGCGTAAAATGATGTGTTAAAATACAACTCGCCAGCAACTAGAATGTGTATAAACGTTGTAGCTGACTCGTTCCCATGAACAAGAATAGAGCTTGCATTAAGTAGGCAGTCTCCATTACGTGTCACTTTAAGTGCAAACAAGCATTGACCTCTGGGTCGGTTGACGTCATTTGGGATCAGAACTGTGGGAAGTCATCCCTTGGAAGATCTTTCAGCCCACTTGGAATTTTGACCTCTAGCTCTTTCTGGAAATCACCTTTATTTTCCTGGCTTCTTTGAATTTATCGTCAAGGAGAAGATGTTTGAAATGTTTCAACTCCTGGTCACCAACATTCATTGTGAACTGTTTGCGAAAGATCAAACATGGAATATAATTATTTCGCAATCCCTGTCCCACATGTTCACTTTTAGTCTGCATTATTACAAATCAGGGATTGTCTTTCTTAACATTGCGCCCACCATACACAAGAAGTTAAAGAAACTGCTTTAATGGTGATGAAATGGGTGATCGAGCTTTGTAACTTTAAGGTAAATTTAACAGGATTTTACCTGAAGATTTTAAATTTTCATTTATAGAAAGACACAGGACTGTTCAATATGATAATCCTCTATTAACTTAGGCTTAATAGTCGCCAATCGCTACTATGTGACTGAATGACCAGCCACAGACTGGTTGCAAATCTGCGACTAATCAGCTAATTTTAGTCACAAATGCGCCTGTACCAGTCACAATTTCAAGCCCTGCTCTGACATCACAAGCCTATTGATAGGTTAGCAGAACTGGGAACTGAACTTGATCACCAGTGTGAAGTTGTTTCACAATCTCAGGCTCCAGCTGATAACCTTTCTCTTGCAACACCTACACTCAAAGTACTCTGCAGCAAGGTTGTAGTTGGTGTCAGTGTCTACAACTTGCCTCACAGTGCGGTATATCCTAGCAATACACACACCATAGTTGATAAATACACTATAGTTAGAATAACTGTTTGATGGAAACACTGTTCAAAGTAAAAACAACTGAATTATGTTTTTCTCACAAGAAATAGTAATCTAGTATACAGTATATCAAAATACAATAATAAAAGAAAAAGTAAAAGATACTAAGATGTCAAGAAGTACTAATAATAAAGGAACTAAATAGTCACCTGACTAAGAAAATATATTCATACACTTGTGAAGTAATATTACAATGGCTAATGATAAGAAGTTCTTAAACTGCCTCTGTTATATACTAATTGCATTGAACAAACAATTATGAATATGTTGCCCACCTGTTGAAGTCTATCTTTGCTTTTCCCTTCTAATTTGTTGTAAATAAGGCCTGAGATAACCGCAGGTGGTCAGCTCTAGGTAGTGTTTTACACCATCTATTTGGGAGGGAATGATGTTCCAAAACATAACATAATTTTTCCAGAAAAGAATCACATATTAATGAGACTTGATGCAAAAACCTTTATTTTCATTCCTAACACTGCTAGAGAGGGCTGTTGGAGCTGTTGGTACTTGCTCTGGCTTCAGGTACATGGGGCACAGGCACTTCTGGTTCATGTGCATGTATTGACTGAGATGCTTCTGGTACCGATGTAGCTTCTTAACTTGTATTTGAGACTGGTTGATTGCACCACAAAGAAAATCTAGAAAATTCTTTCATAACTTATTTTCAAACAGAAGCAGCTTTCTGAGATTTAATAAAGTAAGTGGTTCTTCTCTATTTGGTCAGCAAAGGCACAAAGCTTTTCATCATCTACATCGAGTATTTATAAATGTAGAAAATCTCAAATTGACAGTTTAAGTTTGTAAAATTTCCAAAAAATGAGATTAAGGAGGTGATCAATAAGTAACTCGCATGTGAAATTCAACACATCTATTTCTGAAACAAAATCAGACAAGTTTTAGTGTAACATAATAAACCTGCATGTGAGCTTTAAACACATCTGATTTGGAAACAGTCAGACAAGTTAATTGCCCTTGCACGCTTCCTTCTTGGCCTCAGCCTCTGCTTTTCGAAGAGCTACCTGCTCTTCTTTGGGGATATGGGCGGAACTGGGTATGTCCAGTACCCACCATTGTTTATTGGTGCATTCTGCACATGTACTCCGTGCATGGAGCCTTCTCAACGGTATGTTCTTCCCTAGTCATCACTTCTTGAATGTTCTTTCGTTGCCGCCATTCTGTTGTACGACTTATGGGCTTTGTTGGTTGCGGCTGAGGCGGGGCTGCTGCTCTTCGTACATTTGCCTGACCCACAGTGTCTTCTTGATCAGGGATCTCTTCTGACGTTTCTGGTTCAACAGGGGTAGCAGTTGGGCACTCTTTGTGAGCAGGAAGTCCCTTTTTTGCCAAAGGGTATTGGAGCAGTAACATCTTACCTTGAATCAGTCTTTATTTCCTCCAAACATGTTTTGTTCTTGTACCTATGATCATATATTGTAAAAAAATCAAATACCTGAAAAAATGAAGCAAATGACATAATAAGTAGCAGTGCACTGACCACTTTGTTGGTGTTGTTCTGTTTTGCTTACCTTTTCATTCTTTCAACTCTAAGATGTCTCGAGGGGTATTTTCGGGCAAACTGACCTTGAGTGGAACGTTACTGGGCACTTCAGTGACTTCTTGACATATTACAACAGGTTGTCATATAGCTGTTTCATTACTTCAGCTTGGGCATTGGTAACAAATAGTCCCTCTATATTGATAAGGGCTTCAGCCAGTTTATCCACCTTGCCCCAACCTGGTAGGGCTTTGGAATCAACTTCTTCCTCGTCTTGGTTATCTATGTCTCCCTGTGCAAAGATGAAAGAAAACATCATCGATACTTGATATGTAAGTGAAAATAGACAGTGCACTGTCTGGAGTAGTAGGTAAAGGGGGTTTCTGGCACATTTTTCAAAATTGCCTGAAAAAACAGGGCAGTTTTCAAAAAATTCAATTGCCTTAAAAACAAGGCAATTTAATGTGCACAAACAACCATGTTTTCAAGGTAATTTTGAAAAAATGATTTTATTCTCACTTGAAAAAGAACAACTATGATTTCAAGGCAAAATGATTGCTGCATTTTTCTTTCAAAAATCAAAGCAAAATTGAAGAATTTTGAGATTACATTGATTCTTAAGACAATCTCAATATCTGTTTGAAACATCATAAAATAGTAATGACAATATCTCAGAAATAA
>NC_142532.1:6294878-6304878 GCF_964205215.1 Stylophora pistillata
TGTTCTTTGACAAATTTAGCTCAGTCTTATTTTTACGTCACACTGCCTAGTCACGTTTTAAAAGTTGATTGGAATACGGTGATATCACGTTGCCGCCATGTTGGATTTGAGATACATCAAAACGAGGCTGGGCGTGCAAAGATAATAAGGTCACGGTGTTTTCTCTGTAAATATGTCTAACTACCACTGCTGTGTAAACTTATGTACGAATGATAAACGCTATGAAAATGGTAAGGATAAATACTTCTTCAACTTCGCTTCCAAGAAAGAAAAGAAAAAAGAGTGGATTATCGCTATAAAACGAGATCCTGGGCCGCTATTCAAGGTAAGTTAGTACAATATAGTCTCAGCGATGACTACTACACACGTGTAGTTGTGATTCCGCTGTTAAACAGAAAAATCGCGAGTTATTCTTTTTTCCTTGGTTTGATTATTATGGAATTAGAAATTGCGATTGATTTTATGTATATTGGGGCTGAAATATGTAGTAATTTCGACAAAAAGTAAAAAACATACCAACCACACGTGGACCGGTCTATTTATTTATATTATGGCAACTCGCGGGAAAATTTTCTCTGATTGTCTGAAGTTTCTGAGTACTGTTTCTGTTGCTGTGTTAAATACTGTTTATAGATAGTTATTTTTGCTCTTTTTTAGATAAAGAAAAATTCGACACTGGTATGTTCTGATCATTTCAAGCCGGGTGACATTGAATACACGTTGACAGGAAGGGTTCAACTGAAGCAAGGAGCTGTCCCGTCGATTTTTAAATGGACTAAAGAACATGAAGGACGTCCAGATAATAGTTTGCAAAAGTTTAAAAAGCAAAAGATAGAAGTGGAATCACTACCAAGTGCAGCAGGAGATATAACAGAAATGGAACAAGGAATAGCCGATAGAACCGATGCTGCAATGGAGACTGACTCACCTTACAACACAACAAACCCTGAAACAAATGCCGAAGTTAGCACTGAAATAAATGGTGAAGTTAGCACTGAAACTAATGCCGAAATAAACACTGAAGCCGAGTCAGTCACGACTGCATTAAAAGAAGAACTTGCGTCAACACAAAGAAAAGTAAAGGAACTTGAACTTCAGATAGCTACTCTTTTGTTAACTTCTTTTGGTTCTGAAAGAATTACTGGAAGTCCAGAATTGACAAGGTTTTACACTGGCTTTCATTCAAAGGAAAAACTTGATAGTTTTTATCGATAGGTAGAACCGTATGCAACTAAGATGACCAAATGGTCTCAAATACAAAGAGCTAGAGGTAGGCAGAACTTCAAACGTAGAAATAGTTATGGCAGCTTTTCTTTGTCTCTTTATGATCAGCTAATTTTATTCCTGATAAGACTTAGACTTGGCCTAGCTGAAACAGACCTTGCAGTTAGATTTAATATCACTAAACCCACAGTCAGTAGAATTATAATAACATGGGCAAATTTTCTTTATATCCTTCTTGGTCAGTTGCCAATTTGGCCAACAAAAGTTCAAATTCAGAATAGTATGCCAGAGTGTTTTAAGAGTACATACCCCAAAACAAGAGTAATTCTTGATTGTACAGAGATTAAGGTACAGAGACCTAGCTCAAAGGTTCTTAATTCAGAATTTTATTCTTCATATAAATCCCATACTACTTATAAATGTTTAATCGGGATCGCACCCCATGGCCCTGTGACATTTGTCAGTTCTCTTTACCAAGGTAGCATATCTGACAAAGAAATTACCCGAAGCAGTGGTATATTATCATTAATTGAGGAAGGAGATGAGGTCATGGTAGATAAAGGTTTTTTAATTCAGGATTTATTACAATGTAAAAAGGCTACAGTCACAATCCCCCCTTTTCTTTCTAAAACCAAATCAATGCAATTCAGTACAAAGCAAGTTTCTGAGACTCAACAGATTGCACGATTGCGAATTCATGTTGAACGTGCCATAAGAAGAGTTAAAGAGTACCAAATTTTTGACAAAGTCCTTCCCTTATCACTAGCTGGTTCTATTAATCAAATCTGGTGTGTTTGTTGTCTGATGACAAATCTTAGAGGGGCATTATTTTAATGCTTTTAACAATATATAAATGATACAATGCAATATTTAAAATTCATGAACACAATGTTCTGTATATATTATGATGAGACATGTCATCATTTAAAAAAAATGGACTGATTAAGTTTTGTTAAGTTTTGACAAAATGTGGAAGTAAATATTGAAAATAGAAATGATCAAGTTTGCTTTTCATTTCTGCACAAAATTCATTGTCAAACTCAATATGTTCCAGGTGATAATCTTGTTTACAGTAAACATAAAAATCAGCCCATGGGGCCCCACTAAGTAACATCTGACCCATTACTTGGTAATAGTAGGAGTGGGTCTTCTTAAGTCTATAAATCCCATTCACACATTTAAGATAATTTAAGTCAGTTATTGAATCTTTAATGGGACACTTTATTTCAAGTAGTCCCCAAGAGTCTGCTTCACTTGGATCATAAACTCTTCTGTCTGGGGAAGTGGCTAGATATGGGCAGGAGGGGTTTATCACAATACCTGAAGGAAAAACATTGCAGTCTCTAGTGTCAGCATATGCACTTGCAGCTTCTTCTTCTGTATTTATGCCATGAAGCATTGCCTCTGTTTGCTTTGTTTTTCTTAACAGTCTTTCTGCAAGGGACTCAAAGTCTTTTTTTCTGCTGCATACATCTTTAAATTTACTGGATGAAAGCCGTTTGGCTTTCAGGTCAAACCACTTGCTTGTATCACACTGTTCTCTGGTCTTTGTCTCATACAAATATGACTGGTTGTATGAGACACACAGACCCTCTAATACATTTTGCTCTCCAGCACTTGGCGCAAACAGGTAGAGGCTGTCAATTGTAGGCATACTATAATTGGGGGGTAACTCAGGACCATCAACTTTGACATGAACTTTTGGACTGTTTGTTTTCTTTATCTTTTGCTGATATGATAGTACACTTCCTGTTGCTACATCACCAAATTTGCATGAGGTAAGAGAGAGATCTTCCATTGGTCGTAATATTGAATTAACTTGTGTATCTTCATGCTCTTTAAAATGTTCCCTGAATGTGGATATTATATCTTTGCTTCCAAAACAATCTGGGATGGGATTATACAAGGTTGATCTCACACCATCAATTCTCCTAATTCTCTTCTTTGGCTGCGGCAGTGAAAGTGGAACTTTCACTTGTTGTAGCACCACCTCATCTATTTCTTTGGGTTTGATCCCAACAGTTCTCTGAGGTACATGCCAGGTCTGAGGCAATGAAGTCTTGGACATTGCAGGAGGAACACTCTGCAAATCTAGGAGTTGGTAGTGTGCAATGAGGTACATTAAACCAATCACATGGTTACACAAACCAGCACCTCCTTCACAGTTGCATTTCTGGGAAAGAACTGACTGTTTTTCTCTTGATAATTCAACCTAAACAATATGGTAAAGAAAATTTTAACTTTCATGCAAAAGATAACATAATTCTAAGTATTTTGCTAAAAAGGTTTTTAATATAATAGCATATGAGATCTGTTTATTAACTCAAGAATATTGAAAAACATATTCAATCTCAGCTGTTATAGCAAAAAAATACATCTAAATCTCTTAATGGATGTATCAATTATACATCAAACAGTTATGATTTCCATTAATAAATAATTTTCAATTAGTTAAAGGCATGAACGTACCTGCAGTCGCCACGGTTCATCATTTTTTCGTTGTGATCTGTAGCTCCTAGCTCGAACTGTCACACTACAAGGTTCTACTTTAACTAGAGGGGAAAAACACTTCAATAAACGCATGATTTTTCGCTTTGATTTCGATCAATATTGAACATAAAGACAGCAACTACAAATGCATTAAAAGAGACATCAAAACTCCGGAGAATCTATCTTTTGATATACAATAATGCCAACAAATAGCCAAAGTAGCGAAGAAAAGAATTGATGATCTTACCTTCGACATCAAAGACATATCCTTCGCAAAAATTACTGTAACCTCGCGTTCTAACTTTCTTTGGGACTTTATCTAGCTTCTGCAGCCACTTTTCTATGAAGGAATTGTCTACTAAAGGAATGTTTTTCAATGATTTGGACCAGGCCGAAAGAGACACATTAGTGGCAGTCGCCATTTTGCAAATTATGCACGCCCAGCCTCGCTTTGATGCATCACCAAACCAAGATGGCGGCAACGTGATATTGGTGTATTTGATTCACAAACAATTTGATTTGGGAAGGTACAGTTCAAAAATTACAAAGTTCATTGTCTATGCTAGCATGACAAACAATTTGACTGTTTGAGTTCATTATGCTACATTTGACAGACTATACTTTACAACAAAATCAAAACCAAGTCATGTAATTTATAAAAATAAGGCATCAACATCGTCGACGTCACAATCGCTATCGTAATCAGAGTCTGCTTCTTCTTGGCACAAAGCATCATCAGTCAGGTTCAGGGCGGCACTAGCAATCTGCACCTCCAATTCACCATCTATGTTATCACCAGCCTGGGACGGGTGTGTTTGCACACAGGCATCAGCTGTCTCGATCACATCATTTTCTGCCAGTTGTGGGGAGGTAGAGGCTGCAACAGTGGACGACACTCTGATCTTTGGCATTTTTCGCCTCTTCTTCTGGTTTTATACTTAAGAAGTTTGCAGACAGCTAGTCAGTATTAAGGCCCGTTTAAAAGATTTTTAACATTTGCCATGGCATGAATAGATTTTTAATTCTTTAATTATAAACTAGTGAGCGGCACTTCTGCGAACATTAGTTGTAAAACTACTTGTATTTTCCTACGCGTTTCGTCTAACTGTTGTAGGCTTCTTCAGGAAGTTTTACAAGTATGACTAAACGCCTGTATTTATAAGCCAAAGTTACAGGGGCCGATGACCGTAAAGGCTTGGCCGGACTTACGAACAGGAACAGGCGAAGTTGTTAAAAATTTGTGAAAAATTTAAGACGTGTAAGGCAAGGTGAGAAAAATATTATTCTGGGGGCCACAGTTTTATCGTGGCCCCCAAAAATTTATTTACATAGGTTAGCTATTGTCACAGTTTTCTTGTAACACACAGTACAATCTAAGTCTGGCAGAATATTACTGATAACCTTCTTAATACGGGCGTGACTGCAGTTAAACGTAGTCTTAAAGGCAAGAGTCCTGCTTGGCCGAGATCTGTGTTTAGGTGGCCGGGAGATCCAGGTCTTCCTGTCGTGGTATCGCACACTGTGAAACAGCGGCAGTAAAATAAATGAAAGTACTGAGGTATTGGTTTATTCAGTTTGAAATATTCAGTCAAGGCACAGGAGCTCCTCACCTAAACTGAAGAAACATTATTTCTTTATCTTTTTATTGTCAGCTAATGCATAACCAGTTACCTCTGCTGATAGAGTGTGCAACTCTTCCATAGGCCTTAGTACAGAATAAGACAAAGTCAAGTTATTAGAAGTAGTCCTGTAAAGAAGGTGGTTGAACTTAAAAATTTTCTGAGACAATGTGCCCATACAGACAGGTCAATGCATTTTCCAAAAGGGCACAAACAATGTAAAATTTTCCCACTGAACTCAAGTCAATTTTCAATTGGCTTTTAAAATCAATGAACTTAAAATATTTTGTAATGTTACCAAAAAGCCACTCAACTGCAACTCGTACTTCACTCATAGCTGTATTGTACAAGAGCATTTGCGGAGTGAGTTGAATGTTTTTGAATGGGGCCTGCAAGTGTAGGCCCAAAGGATATGCGGGATCCCCATAGAGACAAAGAGGATCCCCATTATAAAATGCCACCCTCCGCAGCTCATTCAGAATGCCCGATTGCTGGAGAATTGTACTATCGTGTCTATTTCCTTCAAAGGGACCATGAAGGTTCGCAATTAATCCATTTGGGATCACAACACTCTGAAATTTTATGGAATGGATTCTCTTGTGACCATTGTACATAACTCTTTGGTTTTCATGTGGCCTCGCTATCCCATGCACAGTTCCATCAATAAAACCAAAACAATTCCTCAATGGAGCACCAAGACGGTGCACAGCCTCTGCATAACTGTGCAGCTGGTCAGGCTGCAAAAAGAACTGATCCCAGCTGCGTAGTCGATACTTATGATTATCATAGATGAAATTGATCATGGTGTTAAATATTAAGCAGAGCTCGGTTGGATTCCTGCCAAAGCGGGGTACCATGTCTGTGTACCTACAAGGGTATGTCAATCTCTTCAACAAAATAAACAGACCCTCAGCACACGGTGGGTGGATCAGCAGATTTAGATGAACACACTTTTAAAGATGGTTTCCTGGTCCCCCTCCTGCCATTGCAAACAACAAGAGTATTACCTAGTACTGTGAGAGTTTGTGGGGCACTTCCCAGGAACTGGTTACACCAGCTTGTGTTTTAACCTTGACAAAGTTTCACAATACCAGAGGGTTTCATCGAGTAACCAGCCCGACTCATTGTTGCCAGGAACTATTTACAAAGTCGTTATTTACAAAATTTTTATTTAGAAAATTGTAATTTACAAAACATGTTATTTACAAAGATATTGGTTACAAAGTTGTTATTTTGGAATTAAACAAGAACAGGAACAAAATAATTTTTTTGATGTTTTTGTTTTTGATATATTTTTTCTTTTTGCTTTTTTTTTTACCTTAACCCTAAAGTCAATAGCGCTTCATCTTCTTGAAGGTGTTTTTTACCTTATTCCGTATCCTTTGGAAGTCGTTCCTCTTGAGGATATCCCTCAGCTCACTCGAGAACAGAAAGAGGTTCCTGATCTCCTGGTTCTGAGGAACTTTACGGAAATCTTCCAGTGCCTCCTCTATGACCTCCATATCCCTCTGACCCCATTCTACCCGGGATTCTACCCGGGATTCTACCCAGGATTCTACCCTCTTACTGAGAGCCCGCTTAGTCACGACCTGCCGTATGTGTCTTGTCCCATCCCCATTCTTATCATCACCCAACGAAACATCCATTTCAGCTAACCCACTAATACCAGCTCCATCTGCAGCTTCATTATTCTCATCGGTACTGCCTTCAACATCTGAACAATCGCCTACATCATCGCCATCACTACCAATTTCACCATCTCTATCCCCACTTTCATCATCTGCATCAGTACCAATTGCAACATTATCCTCATCACGACTACCTTGAACATCTGAACAATCGCCTACACCACAAACGGTTCTTTGGTTGCAAGTAATTTTTTCTGGAATGCCTAAACATTCACATAATTCTAGCAGATCTTTCTTTGCAAATCTGAGCTCCCTCTTACACTCCACATTGCTCCACTCGTCTAAACTGAATCTAGGGAATTTCCAGTATGGGAAAATCGGTTTTGAGGAGTATGCGTCAAAGAAGAACAAATTCATCATTGTCGATGATATCAAAGAGGGTGGCTGTTAACAGAGCATTGCGGACGGAGCCTGAGCCACCACTAGCCATGATCTGAGATATGGAAACTCACAAAGGACTTGCAATACAGAGTTCACGAAAGCCGGTTTCACAAAGACAACGCGCATAAAAAGATGACGACAACTACAAAAAATTCACAGTAACTTATTTAATGGGCTGGATTATACAGATATAAAACAAACACTACCTTCTGAAAATTTGTTCAAGTCCAGTTGGAATTGAAAAACTCATTTCAATTGGTATCCCAACAACTTCGTACGGAGCAAATCTTGTCGAAGGCATCCATGTGTGCACTCGACGCGGGATGTCTAGTAAAACTAATTTCGTTACCCATAATTGCACCTGTAAGTGTAACTTTATGACAAAAATTAATTGATATTCTAGAACAGAAATTTGCAACATGTTATGTTTGCTAAATCACTTTTCAACACAACGCGACGCCGTTCTCGACACAGTTTCTTACCGGTAGTTTTGCTGCGCGCGCCGTTGTCAACTGACGTTCCCGTCCTCTTGCTAAATCTCTCTATTCTTCCTGTATTTGAAGCCGCTTTGTGTCCTCTGTATCGTGTTTTGCCCATCGTCAGCAAGTGAGACACTAGCACGATCCACTACAGACTGGGACAGTCGTGTAGCTTGACAAAACAACGATCCAGAGGTTATTTGTTTCGTTTTCAACCATGATAACTATGTGGCAACATGTCGCATTTCGCGCCTTCTGGTCATCTGTATAAGGAGACTACGACCAAATATAATGAACATTTTAGTTTCCAGAGGTTTTGTTTGCGCGCCGCTGCGAACTGAGGAAAGCTGAGAATTAGATAGACTGGTTCAGATCAGCGGCCTCGTATTGGAAAGTGTGCGCGAAGAGAAGCTGTAATGCAGTTGTCATGGCATCCAGAGCGTGTTAACAAAGAAGAGAGGCTAAAGGCAACGCGAAAGGTCTTTAAATACATTTTATTTTTTTCTGGAAGTTAGAAACCTGCCAGGGTCAACAAAGGAACATTTTTATACCATTTGGTCCGAGTACATTTTGTTTGTGGACACATCAAATCATGGTAAACTCTTGCTATAATTTGTAGTGAAACTTTTTTGAAAGGCCATGTACAGCCAGCCTGTAACTAGTCACTCTCAACAACTAAAATTATCGCAATAGATGTTTACAACATTTACCTTCAAAAGAGATCGCGGATGCTACTTCCTTAATGGCATCTTTCATGAGAAATTACCATTCATTATGCACTCCGATTTAAGCTTACCTATATTGATAATCCTAATTGATTTCTCTGGAATAACAGACGGTTGCAATAAATATTAGTCTTTTTTATGTGATGCAAAATGGGGTGATTGTTAAAGAAGAGGGACTATTAGTAATTCATGACAAGTTACATTTGTAAAACGTTTTGTACTTTATGTTGGAATAATAATTTGAAAAGGACTTTTCAAGAGATACCATTTATTCAAATAAAACTATTACATGCATGCCCAGCTTGCTGGGAGTATAAACTGGGCTTCAGAGTACTTACTGTCTGTTATCATGTATATTATGTTGAGTATTGCTGACTGTTGGTCATAAGTATTTAGATTCAGTGGCTCCTAAAAGAGTCATTGTTGTTTGTAAATGGTCTGGCCCATTTTCACTAAGTGTATATTTTTGAGTTCTCTCATGCCATAATTGCTTCTGGCCAAAAAAAAAACTTAATCAGCTGCAGTTACCTATTTTTTACTGGCCCACTACAGGCATTTCACTTTGATTTTTTTATATACCAGTGTGTGTAAAACTGTAGAAAACCTTAACGGTATGTGAGAATCCAATAGTTATTTTTACTAAATTTACACATTCCAATTATCTCATGGTTTCTTTCAGCCTAATCAAAATTCACATCAACCTAAACTAAATTGAACTAAAAATTCTTAAGCTTATGGCCTTATGTTCTCTCTTCAAACTTACAAATGTACTGTTATGTTCCAGTGCTGTAAAAATTGTTTACACAGTCTCAAGGTCTTATACAATTCATGTGCTCTAATGTCAGCTCGAATGTCATCTGCTGTTGGCTCATTGCAGTCATGCTCTGCAAAGAAACCTTGCTCCCACTCCTGGAACTGCCGTTTAAGGGTTGAGTGCTTTGCCAGGACTTTTAATTGCACCACTGCCAGTGCAGTTTCATAGTTTTCCTGTCCTTCTTTGCCTTTAAGATTATTCTTACTTACCATGCGCATTTTGTCCAGTGTTCTTACTTCACAAGTATCACCCAACACCTTTGACACATTTTCTGCCAGGGTGGTCTTCAGCTTGAATTTTTCAGCAATGATCATTTTGGGATGGAGTTTTAGACTCATTTCCGGCCAAGTTTTCAATTTGTGATGTCACCATGGTGTCCTGTGATACATATAAGAGAACTCTGTCATGGCCAGGAATTTCCACATTGTCTTCCTCGAAAGTCTCCATGAGGTCTTCTCCTACTTGTTGAAGATCAACAACTTTCTCCTCTTCTTCATCCTCTTGGTCATTGTCATTAGTGCTGTTGTCCAGAGTCCTGTTAACAAGGGGGTCACATTCAGCTCCAGCAATGCTGTCACTG